>NC_053466.1:12004615-12236038 GCF_015227805.2 Hirundo rustica | reverse complement strand
AGCTGGAGAGGGGCTGGGGACAAGGGCCTGGAGGGACAGGACACAGGGAATTGCTCCCACTGCCAGAGGGCAGGGCTGGATGGGAGATTGGGCAGGAATTGTTCCCCGTGAGGGTGGGCAGGGCCTGGCACAGGGTGCCCAGAGCAGCTGTGGCTGCCCCTGGATCCCTGGCAGTGCCCAAGGCCAGGCTGGACACTGGGGCTTGGAGCAGCCTGGGACAGTGGAAGCCCACGGAATGAGGTGATCTTAAAGGTTTCTCCCCACCCATATTCCATGACTGATTCCTTCCTGGCACTGCATCCCAGCAAGAAGCTTCTCAGTGTTGCAGAATCTTGGAATGGTTTGGGTGGGAACAGACCTTTAGGATCACCTCATTCCACGAGCCAGGACTCCTTCCACCAAACCAGGCCGCTCCGAGCCCCATCCATCCCCCGAACTCCGCAGGGATGGGCTCTTTCACACCCCCAGGGCTGAGCGGGGACCTCCCAGCTTCTGCCCCACCGCATGGCCGCGTCTCTGTGCTCTCTCCAGGCGGGAGCCTCTCCAAGCAGGACTGGACCATCCAGTGGCCGAGCACGGAGCCGGGCAAGGAGAACAGCCCGGGATGTCCCCCGGAGCCGGGACCCTGGGGCAGGACGCACCCGAGCCCCAAGGTCCAGCCCAAGTGCGGGCAGCACCACTGCCACTCCAGCTCGCCCCACGGCCCCGCGTACACCCACGTGGACCGCCTGACCGTGGAGGGACACCCGGGGCTGTGCCCGCCGCTGGAGTCCGGCCACCGCTCGCTGCCCCCGTCCCCGCGGCAGCGCCACGCCGCGCACACCCCCCCCGCGCACCCCCAACATCGTCACCACCGTCACCCCGCCGGGCACCCCGCCCGTGCGCCGCAGGAACAAGCTGAAGCCCCCCGGGACGCCCCCGCCCTCGTCGCGGAAGCTGATCCACCTCATCCCGGGATTCACGGCGCTGCACCGCAGCAAATCCCACGAGTTCCAGCTGGGGCACCGCGTGGATGAGGCGCACACCCCCAAGTAAGTGGTGCCGCCGCGTGTTTGGGGGTGTAATAAACGCGATAGGCTAAATTTAGTAAATCAAAATCTAGAATTTTGTTTTGAGACAAAACAACAGTCTCCGATAGCCACAATTAAAAGGACAGCGTCGAGCCCGGGATCGGCGCTGGGTGAACGCGGTAACACGCTCTGTCAGTCTGTCACCCCCCAAGTTCACATTTTCGGTCTGAGGCGGTCCATTTTTATACACTGGTTCGCTGAGAGAAAATCGGGACTCCAAGACTCCCCCTTCCGAGGCAGCCTCATTAGCTATTCATGGTCGGGTTCTGGTGGGGTTGAAAGGATCTTCTCAGGAGAACAATGTCGTGATTGCTGTGTCCGGGTACGGTGTAGAGATGTTAATGTCGGGCGGGGACGGATAAGATACCGATCTGATGTAATCATTCGGTTCTCCGGGTTCTCCATCTCCCTCTTCCGTCGTTTTGTTCTCCTCTAACGATTCCCGGCAGAAGTTTTCTCGTGTCCCTTTTCGTGTAATTCTTGGCATACTTTTCTCATGTCCCTCCCTTGCAATCTCTACCAAAAGAATTCCTCGTGTCCCCCTTCGTGCTGTCTCAGTCCCAGTTAACCCGTGGTATACACGATTAGAAATGAACTTACACCTTACAGAGAATGAATTACATATTATAACATTTAACACGAATTAACTTTAGGACATATATCACAGGGGGATGGACCTCATCCCGGCGCCTCGGGAAAAGCGCTGTTATCCCTAAATGTCGGCGCCCTGCTCGGGGGTTTCACGGGGAATTTCCTTTTCGCAGCTCCCCGCAGGCTGTGGGGTGGTGCCGGTTCCGCTCCCCCGGGGTCTCGTTTTGGGGTGGGTGGGGAGCACCCAGGGATCGCTGGCTGGCGAGGCCCCGACGTGCCGGAATGTGGGATGATGGCAGGGCTGGAATTCCCAGCTGCTGCACGGGAATGGCCGTGAGAGATCCGCGGGAGGGAGAGTGCACGCTGGAGAGAGCCGGGAACAATCACCCTGCAGCTGGAAAGTGCATCTGGGGATTTATACATCCTCATGGAGAGGGCAGTTTGTGTGCTGGAGACGCCCGGGATCTGTTCCATCCCTTTTCCATGCCTGGCGGTGCCGGGAGCGCTCTCCGGGCTCTGCCGCATCCCCGCTGCTCCTGCTCCGCGGCTCGGTGCCGGCAGAGGCTGCTGATGTGCAGGGAAAGGATTCCCTGGCGTCGCCACATTCCCTCTCCATCCCACTCCGCCCCTTTGGGTGTCCCTGCTCGGAAAAACCTTTCTCCTGCCGTGGCACGGCGTGGCAGAGGGGACTGGTGGCCGCTTTGGGACACCGCCTGCTCTCCCCGAGGGTGTTTTGGGATAGAGCTGGCTCCCAGAACCAGGATCCCAGGAAAAACTGCTCTTTTCGTCCCCAAATCCGGGGGTCTTGAGGATAAATAAGCTGTGCCAGAATCCTGGGAAGAGTCCCCTGAGTGCTGTGGAGGGAGCATGGATGCCCTGGCACAGCACAGGCTGCCCCGCCTGTCCGTGGTGTTTGGGCAGCTCCAGCTGGGACATGGGAAGGGTTAAATCCACTGGGGTGCTCCCAGTGCCTGCCCTGGAGCTCCTCTTGTGGGGGCAGAGGGAACCAGGGCGGGTTTGGGGGTGGCAGATGTGTCTGGTGGCCTCAGCATCGCGGTGTCCCTTGTCCCCCGGGCTGTGGCAGCCATCACTGAGGGTGATCCTCCACCCTCCTTTTCCCCTGAGCTGGGAATTTTGGCGTCTAAAGGCTTTTAGCTTGTGGAAACAGAACCGTTTAAGCTGGAAAATGCCTCCTGGAAAGCCCCGCTCCCCCTCGTGCTTGGGCACTGGAGAAAAAGCCTTGGCTTCGTTGTGTCCCCAGGAGCATCCCCGTGTCCCCAGGAGCATCCCCGTGTCCCCAGGGCGCATTCCCAGGGCGCAGCCTCTTCCTTCCCCTGCTCTTGTCGGCATTCCAGCCCCCAATCCGAGCTCTGCCCTCAGCTGGAGAAGGTCTCACTGAGACCAAAGCTTCCCCGCTTTGATCCCCAGGTTGGCCATTGGATATTCCCTGATGATCCTGAGTTGAAATTGCTTGGCACCACCGGGAAGGGAGCGCTGGAGATGTTGGGAAAACCGGCTACAGTCAGGCAAGGATCAAAGGAATGGAGGTTTGGGCTGGAAGGGACCCTAAAGCTCATCGTGGTCACCCTGACATGGAGCTGGGGCCGGCTTTGGACACCACCGGGACGGGATGCCTGGAATTCCCTGCAAAGGGAAGGAGCGGGGGAGGGCGTGGAGATGGAAATGTCACACGGAGTGACACAGCCACAGCGGTGTCCCCTCTGCCTTCATCGCCCTGCACCGTCCTGGCACAGGGTGCCCAGAGCAGCTGTGGCTGCCCCTGGATCCCTGGCAGTGCCCAAGGCCAGGCTGGACACTGGGGCTGGAGCAGCCTGGGACAGTGGGAGGTGTCCCTGCCATGGCAGGGGTGGCACTGGGTGGGATTTAAGGTCCCTTCCAAGCCCACGCATTCCATGATTCCTTTGCCTGACTGCAGCCAGTTTTCCCAGTGTCTCCAGTGCTCCCTTCCCAGTGGTGCCGGGCAATTTCAACTCCTGATTAGGGAATTAATCAGGGAAAGAGCCAATATTGACAGGGCCCCGTTGTGCTCCAGGGGCCGCTGTGCCGGGTTGGATCCGGATTCCTGCAAACCTCTTGGAGAAGCAGGGAAGTTCATTTTCTCTAATGGCACTTAATGATTTTGCGGGAGACAACCACTAAATCCTGCCTGCTAATCCCATTAGCGGTTCGGGATTGTAATTAGTGCATTAAAGAGGCAGCTTCGTCTTTTTTCCCTCTTTTTTCCCAGCACAGCCTTGCTGGAGTGGGAGCTGTTTATTAGCCTGGATGAGGTGGAAAATGCCTGGCACGGATAAAAAGTGGATTAAAATTGAAATATTTTCGGGCTCTTCTCAGCTAATTGTTACTTTATGGCCGTGGCCATGGAATTTGAGGATGGGAGTTTTTTAATGCCACATTTCTTATGGTGAAGTCTGAGTCCTGTGTGCTTCCTGAGGGAGGGAGCTCATCCCTGGAAGAGGATTTGGATCCTGATCAACCCCTTCTGGTTTGAGTTGTGCCCCTTGGCTCTTGGGTTGCTTTGGACTGGGGCTTTCTGTTCCCCATGTCCTGTTCCAGCATGGAAAGAGGGGCTGGAAGGGAGGAGCCGAGAGTTTGAGGACACTCCTGGGATCCCAGTGCTGGGTGGGATCTCCTGGAGGGATTTGGGGTGGGGATTTACCCCATCCTGCCTGTTCTCTGCCGGGATCCTTCTGAGACCCTCCCAGGAGAGAGGCTGGTGTCCCTCAGGCCGATTTATGGGATGGTTTGGGTTGAAAGGGACATTAAATCCCATCCATTCCCACCTCCTGCCATGGCAGGGACACCTCCCACTGTCCCAGGCTGCTCCAGCCCCAGTGTCCAACCTGGCCTTGGGCACTGCCAGGGATCCAGGGGCAGCCACAGCTGCTCTGGGCACCCTGTGCCAGGCCCTGCCCACCCTGCCAGGGAACAATTCCTGCCCAATCTCCCATCCAGCCCTGCCCTCTGGCACTGGAAGCCATTCCCTGTGTCCTGGCACTTGTCCCCAGTCCCTTTATCTCCTCCCCAAGCTCGGGGTGGGGTGAAAGGGAGGACTTTGGGGAGCCAGGGGTGACTTTGGCAGAAGGAAAAATCTGTCTCCCATGAGCTGCGGTTCGGGATTGATGGAATGGAGCCCTCAGGGTTCTCCAGGGCTGCTCCCCCCGGATTTTTCCACCTCGGCACAGACAGAAAATAAAACACCACCACTTATTTGTGACAGCAGCAGCAGCAAGCGGGTCCCCTCCAGAGCAAGGCCACCGTGTACTGCTTGATTCCCCATGACAGCTCATAAACTCCTTTGAATGTTGTGTTTCGGATCTTATTCCCAGCGTTTAATCCATCATTTCTGTGTGCCAAGACCTTCTGAGGCAGGGGTTAAGGTGTTTATTTTTTTTATTTTGTTTTTTTGGAGCTCCCAGCCTCCAAATTTCCTTCATGGAGTCTCCAGCTGCTGACCGTAACTCCGAGGTACGGAACATTACTCCTGAAAAGATCCCCTGACTTCCATAAATCCACAGCCCATAAACATCCCAGGAATGGTCCTGAAACGGAAACAAAACATTGAGAGTGGCTGATAATATAATGCCCATTTAATACCTCATGAATTCCACGGGCCATTGGAATCTCTCATGGATAGTTAACGATTATCCATCAGCCGGGAGCGAGGAAAGAAACAAACTCGGAATGGGAGGTCTTAAAAAAATCCTAAAAAAATCCACGGGCTGGGGGACAGAGCTCCAGCTGTGTGCAAACCCTTGGAAGGGGTGTCCAGCGGATCTCTGGAGGCAGGAGCTGCCCTGGGGTGGGTGCTCTTTGTCCAAGACCCATCCCTTGGCCTGTCCTCTGTCCCCTGACCTCTGCCCAGACCCACCCATCATCCTTGGACCCGTCCTTCATCCTTAGACCTGTCCTTGAACCCATCCTTCATCTCTGGACCCCTCATTAGACCTGGCCTTTGTCCTTTGGCCCACCCTCTATCCTTTGACCTTTCCTTGGTACTTGGACATATCCATCACCATTGGACTCATCCTTAGACCCGTCCTTCATCGTTAGACCCATCCTTGGACTCATCCTGGGATCCCTCATTAGGCCCATCCTTCATCCTTTGGCTGTGCTTAGACCTTTCCTTTGTACTTAGAACCATTCTTCATTTTTAGACCCGTCCTTAGACCCGCCCTTCACCCTTAGACCCATCTTTAGACCCATCCTTCATCTTTAGACCTGTTCTTGGACCCACCCTTCATCCGCCCACTCCTGTTGGACCCATCCCATCCCTGGTCCTTTGGCCCATCCTTAGATCCTTCATCCTTTCGCCCACATTTGGACCTCTCCTTCTTCTTTAGGCCTGTCCTTGGACCTGTCCTTCATCCCTGGAGCCCTCATCGGACCCACCCTTGGATCCATCCTTCCTCCTCTGACCCACCCTCTGTCCTCTGGCTCATCCCCAGACCCATCCTTCACCCCTGGAGCCCTCATCAGACCCACCCTTGGATCCATCCTTCCTCCTCTGACCCACCCTCTGTCCTCTGGCTCATCCTCAGACCCATCCTTCACCCCTGGAGCCCTCATCGGACCCACCCTTCATCTTTTACCCCATCCTTCATCCCATCCTTCTTCCTTAGACCCATCCTTTGCCTTCAGGCCCGACTTTTGACCCATCCCTCATCTTGGGGCTCCGTCTCCTGACCCACCCCTCGTCCCCCGGCCCTTGCCAAGGGGAGCTGAGCCCAAACCCTCATCTGCTTCCCAGCTGTGGCTCCTTTTGCCACGTTGCTGTCTGGCCAGATCCAGGCACGCCGTGGTCCTCAGGGAACGCGCTCTGGGAAGCAGCGGGAGCGGGCGGGTCGGAGCACGACCTGACCGGGCTGAGCCCGGGGCTGTGCTGAGCTCCAGCGTCAAGCAGCGGCTGGACAGGATGGGACACTGCTGTGGTGCACCCAGGTCAGGTTTGGGCTGGGACGAGGCTCCTCCAGCTCAAGGCAGCTGGATTTTGGATAAATTTTCCACGAATTCTCCTTATCCTGTGTTGTTGCTGTGACATTCCAGGTGTGAGTGTCTTCCTGGTGGAAAAACCTGTTGGTTCAAATCCTTCTGAGGGTTCGTTTCCTTCCCTTTTGCCCCATTGGCGCCGAGGTGGTTTTTTGGTGGGATTTTTCCAGGTTGGGATGAGGATTTCCTGGCTGGGTGAAGCCAGACGTGAAGTTCAGATGTGAACTGGTGATAGAGCACATCCCCATTTTCCTCTTTTCCTTTTTCCTTGTGTTATCTCCAACTTTAACTCTAGACACTCTCTGTGCTGGCGGTGCTTTTCCTCCACCCCACATCACAAGTTCCTGAGAATGGGATATCTCCTGTGGTGCTTGGCCAAGTCTAGTGCCCAAATGGCGCCGTCAAGGCAGAGAGGGGGAGAACTGAATCCCAGACCTCCAAAAACCTGGGAGCAGAGGGCAGAGAGGGGAAAAACTGAATCCCAAACCTCCAAAAACCTGGGAGCAGAGGGCAGAGAGGGGAAAAATGGAATCCCAAACCTCCAAAAACCTGGAACCAGAGGGCAGAGAGGGGAAAAACTGAATCCCAGACCTCCAAAAACCTGGGAGCAGAGGGCAGAGAGGGGAAAAATGGAATCCCAGACCTCCAAACACCTGGGAGCAGAGGGCAGAGAGGGGAAAAAATGGAATCCCAAACCTCCAAACACCTGGAACCAGAGGGCAGAGAGGGGAAAAACTGAAACCCAGACCTCCAAAAACCTGGGAGCAGAGGGCAGAGAGGGGAAAAACTGAAACCCAGACCTCCAAAAACCTGGGAGCAGAGGGCAGAGAGGGGAAAAATGGGATCCCAGACCTCCAAACACCTGGGAGCAGAGGGCAGAGAGGTGAAAAACGGAATCCCAGACCCCCAAAAACCTGGAACCAGAGGGAAGAGAGGTGAAAAACGGAATCCCAGACCCCCAAAACCTGGGAGCAGAGGTCTCCACCATCCCCACCCCACCGAGCAGGCCGTGCTTAGGCTGTGCCTCAGATTTAATCATTTAAGCTGGTCCTAAATCGGCCCTGATGGGTCATTAATTCTGCTGCTCTGCAACCTTGACGATAATGATGTTTCCCCTTGTAGCGATTCCCGTCCACCTGGTGGATCGATCGCTCGCTGTTCCGCACGGGTGGGACTGGGGGCAGCGGCTCCTCTGACATTCCCCAGCTCTGGAAAGGCAGGTGGGCTCCTGGCAGTGGCCACGAGCGGGAGATTGATGTTTGCAGAGCAGGTGGATGCTGCAGGACGCTGCCAATATGTGGAAATAATCCATACGGAGCATCTTCCCGAGGTGGGAGCTGGCAGCGGGCTTGTCCCAGCCCTGGGGTGGCAGCAGGGGAGGGCAGAGCCCGGCCCCTGGGACTCGCCTCAGATCCTGGGGTCAGTTCTGGGTTCCTCGTGACAGGAAGGATATGGAGGGGCTGGAGCATGTCCAGGGAAGGGAACGGAGCTGGGAAGGGAATGGAGCCCCAGGAGAGGCTGAGGGAGCTGGGAAAGGGCTGAGCCTGGAGAAAAGGAGGCTCAGGGGGAACCTTGTGTCTCTGCACAGCTCCTGACAGGAGGGGACAGCCGGGGGGGGTCGGGCTCTGCTCCCAGGGAACAGGGACAGGAGCAGAGGGAACGGCCTCAGCCTGGGCCAGGGGAGGCTCAGGGTGGAGACTGGGAACATTTCTGCATGGAAAGGTTTGTGCAGCCCTGGCACAGCTGCCCAGGGCACTGCTGGATCCCCATCCTTGGGGTGATGTAAAAACCATGTGGATGTGGCACTTGGGGACAGGGGTGGACTCCATGATCTCAAAGGTCTTTTCCAACCTAAAGCATCCCGTGATTCCATGATCTCCACGCTGTGTTTTTATCCTGAAAACAGAGCCCCAACCTGGAGCTTCTGCCAGAGAGTGTGGAAGTGCTGGAATTTGGAGAGCAAAACGAGCAGCACCTCTCCCTGTGCTTCCAAATCATCCCCCTGATTAATCTCGCTGCCGTTGCTGGTGAGCCGGGGCTGTGGAGCTGTGCACAGCTCCTGGAATGTGTCCAGCTCCCTCAAAGGATGGTTTGCACACCGTGAGGTGACAGTGATGAGTGGCCCCCGTACCAACCTGGCTCCGTGCTGGAATTATCCCACTGCTCCGGGCTGTGGCGCTCCTTAGGAGTGTCATTAATGTTAATTACGGCCCTGCTATTCCATCCAGAGGCGCTGGAGCTTTACTGTGCTCAAAGGAGAAACTTCTCACCGTGTCCTTTAATGAGGAGTTGAGGCTCCTTTCAAAGCCAGACAGGCGTGAGGATGAATTTAGATAAGGATTAACATCCTGGGAGAGGTGGCGCGGCATTCCTGGTGCCTGTCGGGCTGCCCAGGTGGGAGAGGGGGCACGGAGAGGGCAGGGGCTGTGGGCAGTGCCCGGGGTGGTTGAGCACTGCTGGTCCTGGCAGAGCCTGAGCTATTCCCAGCTCTGTCTTCCAGCAGGGAAGTCAGGGAGCAGCTCCCCTGCTCACGTCTCTGTAGCTTCTCCCCACCCTCCTGCCATCCCACCCCTGGCTCCCCGTGGTGGCCCAGGCAGGTGCTGGGGTGGCCTAAAGGCGCTCCAGGGGATGCCTTGGCAATAATGGGGGAAAAACAACAGCAGGGAGTGCTCCTCGGAGAACAGAGGAGGCACCAGAGATGCTCCAAGGGCTGGAGCCCCTCTGCTCTGGAGCCAGGCTGGGAGAGCTGGGGGTGCTCACCTGGAGAGGAGAAGGCTCCAGGGAGAGCTCAGAGCCCCTGGCAGGGCCTAAAGGGGCTCCAGGAGAGCTGGAGAGGGGCTGGGGACAAGGGTTGGAGGGACAGGACACAGGGAATGGCTTCCAGTGCCAGAGGGCAGGGCTGGATGGGAGATTGGGCAGGAATTGTTCCCTGGCAGGGTGGGCAGGGCCTGGCACAGGGTGCCCAGAGCAGCTGTGGCTGCCCCTGGATCCCTGGCAGTGCCCAAGGCCAGGTTGGACACTGGGGCTTGGAGCAGCCTGGGACAGTGGAAGAGGTGTCCCTGCCCATGGAAGGGGGTGGGATGGGATGAGCTTTCAGGTCCCTTCCATCCCAACCCATTCCAGGATTGTCCTCTCTGCTGTCGGATCTGCCCCACCTGGCTGGGGTTGTCTGGGGACGGGGAAACCCCCTCAGGGCGCCCCAGGGGCTGAATCCCTGTGGAAGTTTCTCCACTCTGAAGGAGGCTCAACCCCAGCGGCCCCCAGCTCACCCTCACTGCCCTGCTGTGGCCCTCAAAGACACGTAACGGTGGCAACCAAGAAAACAGAAGGGGCTTAATGAGAAACAGCTCCAGCTCCAGGATCCTGGCAATTACCTCCTCCAGCTCCTTCCCGCCCGTGTCTGCTCCCGGTGCTGTTCCTGCAGCCCCCTCTCGAATCCCAGGAGCAGGAGGAGGGGGGGAAGAACCAGTTTGGCTTGAACTCCCCTCAATGAATTTCCCAGCTTTCTAATTTGCAGCGGTAATAAAAAAGTTCCACTTTGTGCTTGGAAAAGAGAATAATAGATCAGTCAGACTCGAGCCTGGAAATTCAGGCATCCAGGGAAGTGGGGACAGGCACTTGGATAAATATTTAACTGCCGAGGCTTTGATATGAAGGAGCTGCTTTTCCTCTGGCCGGGGGAGGGAGGGTTTGTTGCCTCTTTATGGGAATGAAGAGGATAAATGGAACATCTGGAGGGTATTCTGTGTTTATTTCTGTATATCAAGCCCAGCATTGTGTGGAGCTTGTTCAGGTTTGGGTGGAGATCCAAGGAATTTCAGCTGTTCAGGCAGGTTCAAAAAATCCTCCCCCTTGAATCCTGGAAATCCTTAAGAAGCTGGTGCCCTCCTTGCCGCACAGGGATTTGGGATGTGGGATGGCACCGGGCACGGGAGCTGTGTGTTTATCCCGCTCTCACAGGTGCCCTGGTGCCTCCTTTCCTGCCTGAGATGGCTCCAGCTGCGCTGGATTTGATCCCAGCTCCCCAAGACTGTTTGGGAATGCTCAGGCTCCTTAGGGAGCTTTAATGGTTTATTTGGGAATCCTTGAAGAAAAAGGTCGGATTTTGCCATTTATGTGCTAATATGGGAACAGGAAGGGAGAAGCGGCAGAAGTTCTGGAGAGGGGCTTTGGTAAAGGGCTGGAGGGGCAGGACACAGGGAATGGCTTCCAGTGCCAGAGGGCAGGGCTGGATGGGAGATTGGGCAGGAATTGTTCCCTGGCAGGGTGGGCAGGGCCTGGCACAGGGTGCCCAGAGCAGCTGTGGCTGCCCCTGGATCCCTGGCAGTGCCCAAGGCCAGGCTGGAGCACTCTGGGATGGTGGGAGGTGTCCCTGTCCCTGTCAGGGTTGGGATAAAATGATCTCCACGCTCCCTTCCCACCGAACCCTTCTTGCACGAGAAAATGCCGGGGTGAATCCGAGCGTTTCTTCCTTTCTCCGCCATTCCAAGGGATGTTGCTGGAGCCGCCTGCCCGCGGGGGCAGCACTTCACCTGCTCCATGCTCTGATTTAATCGGGAATATTGTGCAATTAAACCGCTCCAAAAGCCATAAATCTTCGGGGCAGAATCCCGGCCGGGGCCGCGCGCTCCGGGCCGGGCAGCAGCAGAGATCTTTAATCCTTTGCGGCTCAAATACCGATGAGGGGATTTTTTTATTTTATTTATTTATATTTTTCTCTCTCCCACTCTATTTCCCTTCCTTTAAGAGCAACGCTTGTGTGGAAATTGGTGTGTGCTGGAGAGGAGCAAAGCGGTGAATAAAACATCGCCTGGCTCCAGCGGCTGCAGGGGCAGCTCCTGCCTTGTGGTTAAATTTTAAATTAAACCCGTTTTAATTTTTTTTTTTTTTTAATGGAACAGACAACAAATGCCTGCAGATCAGGTCGCTACTAAATTTCCAGGGTATTTTTTTAAGAGTTGGGAATGGAGGATGAGCACCGCCAGGGGCTGGGGAATGGTTGGGGTGACTCCTTTGGGACGCTTTTCGGGATGAGCCATATTCCAGGGAGCATCACAGCCCAGTGAACTCTGGATTTTTGCCCCCTGTAACTGGCGGATCCCACTGCGCCCACCCTCGTATCCCAGCACATCCTGCTCTTGCAGCCACCGAACCGCCCCGGCAGGGCAAACCCGCGTCCTTTCCGCGGAAACCCGCTAACACCCGCACCCTCCCCGCACCGCTGTCAGTCCCCGCGCTCCCCGCCGTGACGGGCCCTTTGTCCCGGTGTCTGCTCCTGTTTTTCAGCGCCTGTTGAAACCCTGTGTTTGTTTTCCCCCCCGAGCCGCTGATAAGCGTTTGACTGATCCCACCGAGCAGGCGGGGATGAGCCATTCAGGCGGGATTGACACCTAAAGGGATTTGCATTAAACGCTTCCAACTCGCTCGCTTTTTTTTTTTTTTTTTTCATTTTTCTTTCTCCTCTTTTTTATTTTTTTAATTTTTTTTTTTTTTTTTTAAATCCATCATTATATTTTTAGCAAATTCCCGCATGAAATAACGGCCTTAATCGCTGGCATTCACCTATCTGAGAAGGAATCGCTCCCGGCGGGCCGCACTGATTCTCCCGAGCATCCCGAGGCAGGAATTAGCCCCGATGCTCCACGAACTCTGCCCCGGGGGGGTGGTTTGGGCTCTCCCGGCCGAGGGATGAGCGGGATAAAGGAGGAAAAGGAGGAATTCCGCAGAGGTGAAGGGGAGGGGGATGCTGGGGCCGCACTCACGGTGCGCCGAGGACTGAGATGCAGGATTTGGGGAAAGGTTTGGGAAGCCAAGCGCTGTGTGCAACAGGGACTGATCTCGAGATGCTGCCTCTGAGGAGCCCGGGACCTGCAGCGAGGGGTAGAATCCCGGGAATACCCGGCTTTGGAGCCTCCTGGAGCAGGGATGAGGGTGGGACAACCCTCAATGAGGGTGGAGAGTGGCAAAAAAAAAAAAAAAAAAATAGTGGGGATGTCCAGATTTCAGGATCTGCTCCAAATCTGTCAGGAAAGGAGCCCTTGTCCCCGTGCTGGCGTTTTCCTGCCATCCCTGGAAGGTGCTGGGGGCCTCCCCCAGATTTTTGGGGGGCTCCAAGCCTCGAGATGGACCAGGTGTGGTCCTCACTGCCCCCTCAAAACCCTTTGGAGCCAAAACAGGAAACATTCGCTCCACAACCAGCTCCCCACGCCTCCCTCTCCTGGAGACTCATTTTGGGAATTGTCCGGCTGTGACCGGGGGGAAATGATCGGCGCCATCCAAATCCACCTGAACGGCGCCTTCGGCCCTCCCGTGCTTCCCTGGCTTCTCCTTCAGCCGCGCTCGTTAATCCCTCGATGGTTCCGTGGGAGCGCCCGCCTTTTCCAGCTCCTGGGAAGGGCTGGAATGCGGTATAACGGGGGGATTAGTGCGGCCAACCCCGCCCCGAGCAGGGGAACAAGACCCGGCTTCATCTTCTGCTGCGCTTTGCCGGTTCCTCCTGATCCAGCTGGGATTTATCCGGCCGAGATTCCCAGCAGTGAGGGAATCCTGCATCCCTTTCCCGAAGCAGGGTTGTGTTGGGCCTTATCCCTATGGCAAATCGAAATTGGGATGATGTTTTCCCTTTGTTGGTTTTGGGTTTTTGGTTTGGTTTGGGGTTTTTTATCTCCTTTTTTTACCTCTGCTGTCCTTGCGGGAGCCTGGCACAGGGAATGGGGTTCCTCCTGCCCAGCTGGGATGGGGAATTTAGGCTGGGAGAATCAGGATGCACTTCCAGCACATTTTCCCCCACTTTGTGTAAATGAGGGGAAGATGGATATGTTTGCCTTGGGCACTGCCAGGGATCCAGGGGCAGCCACAGCTGCTCTGGGCACCCTGTGCCAGGCCCTGCCCACCCTGCCAGCCAGGAATTCCTTCCCAGTATGCCACCTATATCCCACTCTTTTAGCTTAAAACCATTTCTCTTTGTCCTGCTGCTATCTATGGAACCATGGAGTGGTTTGGGTTGGGAAGGACCTTGAAGATCATCTCATTCCAACCCGTGTGGGAGAATGGATGGGTGGAGGGATGGGTAGAGGGATGGATGGATGGATGGATGGAGGGATGGATGGATGGATGATAGATGGATGATGGATGGATGGATAGATGTATGTATGGATGGATGATGGATGATGGATGGATGTTGGGATGGATGATGGATGGATGATGGATGGATGGATGATGGATGGATGGATGATGGATGGATGGATGGATGGATGGATGGATGATGGATGGGATGGGATGGGTGCTGGTGCTGCATGATGGCTGATGGCTGGCTGGATGATGGATGGATGTTGGGCTGGATGGTGATGGATGGCTGATGGCTGGATGATGGTGCTGGCTGGCTGCTGGCTGGATTGCTGGCTGGATGGCTGATGGATGCTGGTGATGTATGGCTGCTGGCTGCGGGGGAGGATGGATGGATGGATGGCTGGATGGATGGCTGGATGGATGGATGGATGGATAGACGATGGATGGTTGGATGACCCCTCATGGCAGCCAGTCCTTTATGAGTTGCCCATGACTGGCCTCACCCTCCACCCCTGCCCCAAGGATGGTTTCTGTCCCTTTTTCACCCAAGAAGCCCCGGCAGGGCCCTGGTTTGCTCCGTGTCCCTCAGGCACTCCTTGTCCCAAACCAGCACACAGGATCCCCGTCCGTGAGCGCGCTGTCCTCATTCCATGGGTGAGGATGCTCCTGTTCCTCTCCAGGCTTTGCTTCTTGCTCCCTTTCCCTCAGGATAGGGATCAAGGCCATGAGCAAACAGGCAGCCAGCCCAGTCACCCAGTTGGATCCCGGTGTTTATTATTCTTCATTATTTTTTCTTCTCCTGAAGAAACAGAGAGAGGGAAAAAAAATATCTCCCTGTCCAAAATCACTCATCCTTCCTAATAATGAGAGCTGTCAGCAGCCCTGCTTGGCGAGGAAATGATGCTCGCAGTAAATATTTGGTCTGGAACTGATTTATGGGTGGAAAAAAAACGAGATTAGTGCTTAATCACTGCCTTTCAGGAAGGGCTTTGGGCCGGGGCTGAGCTCGGGGGGAGCTGGGGCCATGCCAGGGGAGCAGCACTGGGATTTTTGGTGGAGACTCTGTGGTTGGGTTGGGATTGAACAGCAGCAATGGAAGGGATGGACTGGATTTGGGGCCACCAAGCAGGGATAGATGGAATATTGGGCAGGAATTGTTCCCTGGCAGGGTGGGCAGGGCCTGGCACAGGGTGCCCAGAGCAGCTGTGGCTGCCCCTGGATCCCTGGCAGTGCCCAAGGGCAGGTTGGACATTGGGGCTTGGAGCAGCCTGGGACAGTGGGAGGTGTCCCTGCCCATGTCCTTTAATGAGCTCTGGTGTCCCTTCCCACCCAACCCATTCCGTGACTTTGTGACCATCAGCTGTGGGGCTGACCCCAGGCAGCTCCAAGCCAGGAGAGCTGGACCAGCCTGGAATCATCTGCCCCATCCTGATCCCAGCACACCCACAAAGGTCCTTGCAGGCACCCTAAACACAGCAGCAGCTTTCCTGTGTGAGGAAATAATTAACTTATTAGAGGATGGTTTAATTTTCTTCATTAAAGCGGCCATTTCCTATCGCCTGGCAGGGCCAGATGCCCCCAGGCACCTCTGGGAGTGGTGGGAGATGCTCAGCTCCTGAGCTCCAACAATTCCTGCCCAATCTCCCATCCAGCCCTGCCCTCTGGCAGTGGGAGCCATTCCCTGTGTCCTGTCCCTCCATGCCTTGTCCCCAGTCCCTCTGCAGCTCTCCTGGAGCCCCTTTGGGCCCTGCCAGGGGCTCTGAGCTCTCCCTGGAGCCTTCTCCTCTCCAGGTGAGCACCCCCCGCTCTCCCAGCCTGGCCCCAGAGGGGTTGCAGCCCTTGGAGCATCTCCTCCTCTGGACTCTCTCCAGCAGCTCCAGGTCCCTCCTGTGCGGGGACACAGAGCTGGATGCAGTGTTCCAGTTGGGATCCATGGATTATGGATCCAATGTTCCAAGAGTCCTTGGTCACTGTGAGCTGTTGCGCTGCCAGGACGTTCCCAAAGGATCTCTGTCCCATGATCTCCAGATCTCCAAGGGGCTGAGCCGCCTTTCCCAGGGCTGTCTCCTCCTCACTCCATGGCAGCCGGAGCGGCTCCGCAGTGCCAGGATCCTGCAGCCCGGCCCGCCTGAGCTGCCGGTGTCGCTCTGCAGCCCAAATCCTTCCGGTCTGGTGCAGCTTTGGGATCATCTGAGCCAACGGAATGATGGCTGGGACTTGTCCCAGTGCGGAAAAATGGGCTGGGAAGAGGGAGGAGGGCGGCTCCTCCCCTCTGCTCCGCGGGATTTCATTTCTGAGGAACCTGTCCCAGTGCTTCGGGCTGTCCACACCACTGTGCCTTGACAACTGATTCCTGGGAATCTGCTGGGGTCCCTCACGTTCTCCACTGCAGCCCACCCTTGCTTGGTTCCTGTGTTTTATGGAGTGACACTAAATGTGATCGTTTAGGGGATTTGACAAGGCTGGGGCTCACTGGCTTTTGGAATGAATGATTTTTTTCACCCAGGTTCTCAAGAGGAAAAGCTCTGGAATGTTCCTTAATGAAAATTGCCTTTGTTTGATGATGGGGAGGGAGTGGGAATTCTCACAGGGAAGCGGGATTAATGATCACATGGGAGATGATGCAGCAGCACCCCCATCCCACGGGTGCCACCAGCCCATCCCCAACTCCTTTCCCTTCACTTTTCCCTCCTTTCTCCTCTTTTCCCTCCCAGAGTCAAGAAGAAGAACAAGCCCCTGAACCTCAAGATCCACAACAGCGTGGGGAGCTGTGAGAACATCCCGGCCCAGCGCTCCCCTCTCCTCTCCGAGCGCTCCCTGCGCTCCTTCTTCGTGGGGTACCCGCCCTTCCTGCCCTCCACCCCGCCCGTCCACACCGACCCCACCTTCTCAGCAAGTAAGTCCCCGTGGCCCCCTCGGATCCCTCCTCCAAGGGGTGGGAGATGCCGGGCAGAGGATGGGACTGCGGAGTTTTGGAGTCAGTGGTTTGGAGGGCGTTGGTCGAGCCGTTGTGGAATGAGCCCAGCCCTTGTGGAGGTGCCTCATGCTGGTGTTTAGAGATCTGTGGATGCTTTTGGGCAAAGGTAACCCCAAAAACTTGATTATTTCTGGATTTTGGGAAAGCCACGCGGTTTCTGTGCTGTCTGGGTTGGTGGCGCTGCCTGGATGTCACCTGGAAGTGACTTTTCTGAGCGTTGCTTTGTAAACCCAGCCGTGGGTTCACCTCTGTGTTTAAACCTCTCCTGCTTGCTGGATTTGGAGCTGATGGGGAGTTTTGGGAAGCCAGTCCTGGTGCAAACCTCATGGAGCTGATCCCAGCAGCCAGCCCTGATCCCACTGACAGGGGCTTTGTCCTCTCCCAGGAGAGGCTGGGGGTGGCACTCACCAGGTGGGTTTGGCTCTGTGAGCTCACCCAGCTCTGGGAGGAACAGCCTCAGCCTCATTTCCTGGTCCCAGACCAGTGCTGGGATTAATTCCGCAGGGACTGAAGATTTTCCAAGCCAGGCGTGGCTCTTGGCACAAGAAGAACTTCCCTGGAAACATGTGGCAGCTGCTGGGAGCGATTCCCAGACAAGTCGAGGTCCCTTTGCCTCTTGTTCCTCAGCTAAAACTTCCCCAACTCCACATCCAGTCTGGGTTTCTGTCACCCTCCCTTCCCTGGATTTTTCCCTTGTTTCCTTTCTGGAAATGTCTTCCTGGCTCGTCTTGGGGTATTCCACTCATTTCTCCTGCTCAGCTCTTGGCTGATGAAAGGTTTGCAGCCAACTCTCCCTTCCCTTCCCTTCCCTTCCCTTCCCTTCCCTTCCCTTCCCTTCCCTTCCCTTCCCTTCCCTTCCCTTCCCTTCCCTTCCCTTCCCTTCCCTTCCCTTCCCTTCCCTTCCCTTCCCTTCCCTTCCCTTCCCTTCCCTTCCCTTCCCTTCCCTTCCCTTCCCTTCCCTTCCCTTCCCGTGCAGTTTGGGATCACTGAGGACTCATCCAGCCAACCCTGCTATGGAATTTCCTCCTCTCCCTTTGTCCTTGGGGGCCGTGGGGCCTGGCAGGAGCTCTGCAGGCACACGATGCTATTCCCAGACATATCCAATACCGCACTCTGGGTTTGCCCGGAGCGAGGGGGAGTTTTGCCCCGCTGTTTCCCGCACGGAATTGTCGGTGCTCCGCTCGCAGCCCGACCAACAGAGCAGAAAGCACGGCCCAAACCCCATTCCCAGCCACCCCCACGTGTGTCTCCTCGGATTAGTTTTCCTCACGCCTCAGTGTTGGATTACATCCCGTGGTGTGACATCCTGATGGAACGTGGCACCGCCGGAGCGGGATGCGATGGGAAGTGATGGGCTGGCAAGTGACTAACGCTGCTGGAGAGGTGTCTCCTCTCATTTCCCTCTGACTTCCCTGGCTGCTGGGAATGTTTTTCCAGGCTGGATGGGAGCTGGGTTTCCCCAGCTGGTTGATCCCTGCTGGGAGGTTTCAGCATCAGCGGAGAGGTTCGGTCCTTGCAGGATCGACATCCGTGTGGGAGTTAGGCCAAGCAGGGCAGACATTTGTTTGTAGGGAGCAGAATCATGGGATGATTTGGGCTGGAAAAAAGCTTGGAGCTCATCCACTTCCATGGGCAGGGACACCTCCCACTAGAGCAGGGTGCTGCAAGCCCTCCCTGCATCCCAAGGATTCCCTGTCCCGATCCTTGTGGTGGTTCAACAGCGGAGCTCTCCACAATATCCCATCCCTACGGGCTTTTCTAAAAATCCCTCTTTCCGTTTTCCTCCTGTGTGGGCAGCACGGCAGCACCCAGGTGCTCTGGGTTGCTGTGGAATTACTTCCCTAAGCACGGAAACGCAGAAGTTGTTGTTGTCAGCTGGAGGTGGGTGAGAGGCGCCCAGCGAGGCCCCGGCCCTCCCTGGCTGTCTCGCCATGATTTCTTTTCCACAGCCTTGCTGTTCCTGGCAGGAGCACGTTCCCATCTGAGTCATCCCTGGCCCGGGTCAGGAGTGGGTTTGGAGGCTTCTCTCTGATTTTTACCATCCCTTTGTCCTGATGGGAATGGATTTTCACAGAAGGCTGGAGGGAGCTGCAGGAGGAGCCTCTTCCTTAGTAGCAAAAATCTGGCTGAGGGAACCACAGGATCATGGAATAACCTGAGCTGATCCTCAGGGATCATTGATCCAGCTCTGTCCCTGCCCAGACCCCCACCAATCCCACCCTGGGCATCCCTGGCAGCGCTGTCCAAAGGCTCCTGGAGCTCTGGCAGCCTCGGGGCCGTGCCCATTCCCTGGGGAGCCTGGGCAGTGCCAGCACCCTCTGGGGAAGAACCTTTCCTGATCTCCAGCCTGAGCCTGCCCTGGCCCAGCTCCAGCCGTGCCCTGGGTGCTGTCCCTGTCCCAGAGCAGAGATTGGAGCTGCCCCTCAGAAGGGAGCTGTAGAACAGCTGGAGTGACCTGGTCTCCAGGGCTGTCCCCTCCCTGCCCAGTCCTGTGTGACGACTCCATCCCATCCACTGTGGCGCTGCTCTGGCAGTGTCCCTGGGGGATTCTCCTGAATCCCGGTCCTGCCTCTCTCTCTCTTCCTCGTGGCTCTGTGAGCGAGGAATTTGCAGTTTGTGGCGCTGGGCGTGGGCGGGATCCCAGCCAGGCATGGCCAAGTGACAAGTGCTGAGATGCCACCAGAGCTCCTTGAGCCGCCCCAGCTGCTGAACCGTCTGAAGGAGCCCCTGACGGGCTGACCTGGGGTGGGTTTGGTGGGCAGGGATGCAGGACAGTGTCCAGTGGGTCAGGTGGGAGTCCCGGAGCCCTAACCCCAGCTTTTCTGCCGGAAAGCACCGGGCTGGACCCAAGGACATGAGGGTGGTGTTGAAGGTGACGTGGGGAAGCAGCCAGTGCCCTCTCTCCGTGACCATCCCACCCCCGGAGCCGGCTTTGTGGGGGGACACTTCTCCCCAGCCACCTCCGGGAGGGGATTCCCAAAGGGACCCTCCTTTCCTGGGGACCACCGGTGGTGCTCTCCTCCCCGAACCTGCCCTGTGTGAGCCATGGCAGGGGCACTCCCCAGCTGTGTCGGTGGCACAGCTGGCAGCTCCCTGCAGCCACATCTGGCCACAGCTGGCAGCGAGGCTCCGGAGGGTTTCCCACCCCGGCAGCGGAGTCGGAGGGCGCAGCTTTGTCCGGATAAGCCTAATTGAGCCTGCAAGGCTGGGAACTGGTGGGGAAAACCCCCATGTGAGGCTCTAAGCCAGCTGAACGTGACATTTGAGCTGGATAAATGGGATTGTCACGCTGGAAATGGGAAAGGCCCGGATCAGAAGGGGACTCGTTCCCAAGTGGAGAGGTGCTCCGGGAACAGCTCCTGCTTTGGATGATCCCCTCTGCTCTGGCTCAGGTTTGGTTTCATCCTGCTGGACCCATCCTGGACCTGGCTGTGATCCACAGGGTTGGAAGGGACCTTGAAGACCGTCCCATTCCAACCCCTGCGTGGACAGGGACACCTCCCACAGGATCAAATTCCACGTGGAATATTTGCCACGTGCACTCACGGAGGGAGCCGGTCACTGCCTTTACAGCTTGAATCCTGCATGGATTTATATCCTGGGGAGGGAAGGTTGCTGCAGCAGCTGCTCTGGGATCTCTCCCATCCCATTTTGGCCTCGAAGCAGCACGGGCAAGGCCTGTGGTGTCTCACAAAGGGACTTTGGTGACGAGAATCTCCCTGGGGTGCTTGGCTCCCAGCTGGGACCACGCCGGAAATAAACTCAGGATGGTGGGGAGACACTGGGACAGTGTCCCTGGAACTGCCACAGGCTGGGACATCGGGACTCTGTCACTGGAGCTGGCACAGGGTGCCCAGAGCAGCTGTGGCTGCCCCTGGATCCCTGGCAGTGCCCAAGGCCAGGTTGGACACTGGGGCTTGGAGCAGCCTGGGGCAGTGGGAGGTGTCCCTGCCCAGGGCAGGGGTGGAACAGGATCATCTTCAAGATTCTTTCCCATCCAAACCATTCCATGGATGATTTGTCTCTGGACTGGGATTTTTGCCTGCTGGCAGAGATATTCCTGATCCTGGATATCTTCTGCTGTTGAACTCTGCTGGGAAGAGGCTCCACCCTTAATCTCTCCATGGGACTCGCCCACCTTGGGAGCATTTTGGTGACAGGCTGGGATGTCTGGGATAAGTGCAAGGTCTCCTGGCCATTTCTTGGCTTTGCAGTGACTCATCCCGGGATTCTTACCCAGTCGATTTTATCCGTCCCATTCATAGCGTGGACATCTGTTTGCCGTAGTAGCAGAGGGAGGGTTTGTTCATCCGGCTATCTCCGTGATGGATAACGCGCTCCCGCCAACTCCCCGCCATCCAGACAGGGGCCAGGAGATGAGGGAGAGGCAGCAGTGACAAAAACACCGTCCCCAGTCCCCGTCCGTGTGGTTCGGCACCGCTGCCGCCCCCGGAAGGCGCTCCAGGCGTCCCTGGTGAGGCTTTGGGGCTCCCTGAGGGCATCGCCGCCCGCTCTAGGAGGGTGGAACCCCGAAATAACGGAATAGGGAAGCTCCGGGTGCTTTTCTCCATGCAGGACGTGCCCAGGCATCCCAGCCGGGAAACGGCCGGAATTCGCCGGGACGGCGGCGGGGGCGGCGAGGGCGTCACGGCCACGGCAGCGCCGCCGTCCCCGTCACCTCCGAGGCGCGCGGGTGCCACTCAGGAGCGGCGCTGGCTGTCACAGCTGCCTGTCACCCCCCGGAGCGGGCTGGCAGCGCTCCTCTGCCGTGTCACCCGTCAGGGACGCGCCGGAGGTGGCTGTCACCCTTCGCCCGGTTGGCTTCCCCCTTCCCGGCTCTCCTCCTGGCGCAGCTGATCCCTTCAAGCGGCTGTTGATTTTGGGATGAGCTGTGCCGCGCGGGGCAGGAGCCCTGACCTTTGCTGGAGGCGGCGAAGGAAAACGCGGAGGTGCTGGGAGGAGAGTGGCATTCCCCGGCATCGGGAAGCGGGGTTTGGTTTCGGGAACCCCTCAGGAGGCAGGAATGGGGCGGGTGACCAGGAGAAACCTCCGTGGGGCTGCCCAGTGGGTGCCACCCTGCGGCATTCCACTTGTGCCCGATAAAATGTCAGCTCAGAGTGGGAGATGGGGAATTGTGGCAGGGAATTGTGGCCGGGAGAGTTTGGATTTTCGAGGCAGGCAGGAGGTTGTTGGGGATAAAGGTTTAGGTAATGACTGGCACGGGGGCAGCGGAGGTCGGGGGAAGCTCCAGGGCTCAGGAGGGAACAGGGAGAGAGGGAGGATGGAGGAGAGGCCGCCGCTGTCACGCTTCGAAGCTTGCGAGGATCAATCGATCCCGCTGCCCCTTCTCCATCACGGGGTCCCCAGGGCAGAGCCTGACCCTCCCACCCTGACACCAGACGTGCTCGTGGGGTTTTTCCGCCTTTTAATTAACGCTAATTGTGGCAGTTCGGGGGGTTTCAATGAGAATATTCCTCCCGCGCTGGGGGGAGGCCGCTGCGTCTCCCCCTGGGCATCGCCCCGAGTTAACACTGCCAGCAACAGCTTTTCCTCGGGGTGGGAATCCGGGTAAAGGGGAGAATTCCCAATTAACTCCAGAGCCCCCCAAGCCCTCGGGGCCGATCCCCGGTGCCTTTCTCTGCCCTCCCGCCCCGCTCCGCTGCTTCTCCCTCCTGCCAACAGCGGCTCTATTGTTAAACGCCGCGATCCTGCGTGGCTCGCTGCCGCTAATGAAGGTAATTAGCTGTGAGTCACGTCGGGCTCATTTACGTTACGAGGTCAAAATCCCCGCTACACTTCAGTACATTTTTTGCAGCGAGCACATTTAGAAAGTAATTAAAAGGCTCAGCAGCCGCCGGTGCCTCCATCCCCTCTCCCCCTCGCCGGGCTGGCAGGATTTAATTGAGGCCAGCCGAAAGTTACTGGCAATAAATTGTGGCTGATAACGTGGAGGTTGTAATTTAATTCCGGGAGAGGAGCTGCTCTGGCCCGGGTGTTTGGCTCGTCAGGGAGCGGCGTTGGAGGGGGGATGATGAAAACTCAGCTCTGTAACGCGGGTTAGCGAGGGGGGAATGACGCTCAGGGACGCGCCGGGCTGTGCACGGAGGGGTCGCTTGTTAGAGCAGCACCTCTGGGATCCGTGGACCGAATTCCCACCCCTGCGAGGCTGTGGAGGGAGTGAGGGGATGCTGGTCCAGGGTGAGATGTCACAAAGGCTGGTGGGAAAATACCAAAAATACTGGCAACGTGGTGCTGGGGACAGGAATTCCCTTCCTTGGATTTGAAGGGAGCTTATAAAAATTAGGGAGAGTGGCCTTTCAGACGGGTGGATAAAGCCATGACACAGGGAATGGCTCCCACTGCCAGAGGGCAGGGCTGGATGGGAGATTGGGCAGGAATTGTTCCCTGGCAGGGTGGGCAGGGCCTGGCACAGGGTGCCCAGAGCAGCTGTGGCTGCCCCTGGATCCCTGGCAGTGCCCAAGGGCAGGTTGGACACTGGGGCTTGGAGCAGCCTGGGACAGTGGGAGGTGTCCCTGCCCATGGGAGTGAGATGATTTCAATGTCCCTTCCATCCCAAACCATTCCACGATTCCGTGATTCTGACATCTCAATCGCCGCCTCTGCCTGCGGAATGACCAGAAGAGGAGAAGGATCCAGAGCCGCTGCTGGTGGGAGGTGCTGGAGCAGGCTCAGCCTGGGATGCTCCCAGGATCTCTAACCCCGGGAGCGGGATGTAAATGTAACCTTCAGCCGGCGAGTGCAATTAGAGCCCCGTGCCTGCTGCTATATTAAAATGGGATATTAAAGCAAACAGCGCTCTCCCCGCTCCCAGGGATAATATCCAGCGCCTGTTTAGCCAGGGATTTGCCAGCGCTCTGAGCAAACAGCCGGGAACCGCCACTGGTGCCCGGGAAACCTCTCAAATCCCTCAGTGAAAATCCAGCCTTCGGATCCCGGCGTGGATCCGCTCCCAGGGCTGAGCATCCTGCAGGCCGGCGCCTTTCTCGTGGCCAGGAGGAGCAGGAAGAGCAGCAGCAGCAGGAGGAGGAGGAGCAGCTTTTCCACCCTCGCTGAGGCTGAAGGAGGGTGTGGAATCCAAGCATGGCCACGCTCCTGATTACCTTCCTGCTCCAGCAGTGCCAGGGAAATTCCCTCTTTTTCCTTATCCCTCACCCAACTTTTCCCTTGGATAGAGACTGCTTTTAACTCTCTTCTCCCCCTGGGATATGAATGGAATCACCTTTGGGGTGGCCGGCACTCAGCTTTTCCTCAGCTGCCACCTCAAGCCGTGATGTCTTATTACAAACTGACGATGAGGCTGTTCCAGCTTTATTTTCCCTCTCTTGTTCGGACATTGTGATGGGATTCCAAAAGTTTTGCAATCCCACCCAGCTTGCCCATGGATGCACCCTCTCCTCTTCCTCTCCTCTTCCTCTCCTCTTCCTCTCCTCTTCCTCTCCTCTTCCTCTCCTCTTCCTCTCCTCTCCACTGGGTGATGGGATCTGGGACAGGAGACCCCAATTCCCACAAAGCCCAGAGGTCTCCTGCTTTCCAGACAGGGAGCTCAGTGGGGAACTCCAGGGGGAAACAGCCGGGAAATCCCATTTTTTTGTGCGCATCCTTTGCTCTCCTTCCCAAAAAGCTTGAATCCCGGCTCTCGATGTTGTCACCAGTGCTGGTTTTCCCGGTGTCTCCCTGCAGATACGCTGTCAGTGCCTCGCTGGTCCCCGCAGATCCCTCGTCGGGATTTAGGAAACTCCATAAAACACAGGTAAAACACCCTGCAGCCGTGCCAGGCTGGGGGATGAGGGACGGGCATCTCCCTCCCCATCTCTGCTCCAGGCACTGGGGACATTCCCCCTCTTTCCCGAGCTGGGCTGTGCTGTCCTCCAGGCCCATTTCAATTCCATTTCAGTTCAGATCTGCTTTAGATAAGGCTGGAGTCGCTATCGACAAAAGCTCTGTGTTATCTGTGACCTTGCCAGATCTGTGACCTTCAGCAAATTCCCCATCTCTGCATTTAAGCCCTCCCATGACTCGCTGAGGAGGGAGAAGCACTGGGAAGAGTGCTGCCGTCCGATGGGAAGCTGCTTCCCGAGGGGCTGGAAACGTCGGTCCCCAGGGCAGGGAGGGGTTTTGGGGGTGCCCGGGGTAGGCAAAGCTGGGGAATCACGGGGAGTTGGGATTGGATTCCCTTCGGAACAAGCTCCCAGAACCAAAGGAAGTCTCGGGGATGTGTGTTGGCCTCCCTAGAAACATTCCTCAACACCAGCAGCAGAGAGAGGCTAAAGCAGGGCTCGGGAGATGGGTGAGGCTTCAGCTCTCCCTGGCCACTCTCTCCGTGTTTCTCTCCACAGGTTTTCCACCAAGTACTGGATGTCTCAGACCTGCACCGTCTGCGGGAAGGGAATGTTGTTCGGCTTAAAATGCAAAAACTGCAAGTACGGCGCCGTGCCGGAGCTGTTTGCGTCGCGCGGAATCGCGAGGGGACGCTCGGGGTTTTGCTGGGGGAGCCGAGCAGGGATGTGGGCACGGAGAGACCAACCAGGCCCTGGCCAGCTCATCCTCACAGGAAGCTTTAATGAGATGTGGGACCGGGTGAGCACCACCCCGAAGCGGGGCTGGGGCTGTGCCTGCGGCGGGATCAGGCTCCTCGGGGAGGATGTGCCTGCCAGACCCCGGCTCTGCTTGCTCCAGAGCTCTGAGTCAGATCCTGACAGTCCGCCTCCCCTAAGCCTGGCTTTGGAGCCCCGCGTTGTGGAGATTCCCCTCGGAATTACCTGCAGGACACGGGGAATGGATGTGCTGGGGCAGGCGGGGACAGCTCTGGGCATCAGCGGGGGTCTGGACACAGTTTTGGGCTGTAGCCTCTGTTTCTGCCAAGTTTTGGGCACCTCTGCGTCCTGGCAGGGTCGTGGGCCCGAGGAGCCAGCTCAGCCCAAATCGGTTAATCCGTGGGGCAAAGGAGAGGGGAGCAAACGGGACAAGAGCGGGAAAGCAGCGAGGCAGAGGCGGGGGCTGCTTCAGCCGCTCTCCAGCCGCCACAGCCCGGCCTTGGCCGGCCCCTGCAGCCACCAGCACTCGGGGGAGCTGCTGCTGGAGCCGGGATTGCCTTTCCCGGGGCTGGGAGCTGGGAATGCGTGATTGTGTGCGGGTAACGGAGCGATAACGATCGCTGCTGCCGCTGATTAAGCGCTGATGAGTTGGTAAATTGGGATTTAAACCTGCCGAGAAGCGCTGGGTTCCTCCACAGCTGGTGGGGCTGTTCTGGATGGGATGTTATCAAATACAGGGATTTTAAAGGGGTGATTCCCGGTGCCTCCATGCTCCAGGAACTGGAGGTTTTCCCGTGCTGGAGGAGGGATGTTGTGCCTGCTCCCCGGCCAGGATCAGGGATGCTGCGGCTCTGGCTGTGCAAATCCTGCTCCCTGTAATCCGGCTGAAAAGAACAAATCCATTTCCTGGCAGTCAAAAGTTGGGAGTGAACACAAGGCATTTAGGGTTTTTTTCCCAGCCTTCCCCAGAAAGCAGAGGGGAACCAACAGGTAAAACAAACAACCGGACCCCAAACCCCCCAAGCCTGAAATACCAAATTAATTCCTGCCTTTCCCTCTAGGAACAGCTCTGTAATAAAAGCTAACACGGGCAGCTCCTGAATTTTCATTACCCAGCTCATTGACTTGAAGCTGCCGTTCTATTTTTTTTCCCCCCAATCATTTCCCCTTGTTTTGATAAATCCTTTCCTCCTTTTCCCCTTTTCCCTCATGGCTTTCTGCCGGCCTGGCAGAGCCCGAGCTGGGGATGCGTTTCCAGCCTTAATTAAGGAGGAATGGGAAGCATTTGGGAGTCTGCCTATGCCTATATGCATGACCCGGGGGTGAAGCCCTCCAGGCTCCTGCCCTGGCTCCACAAACCGGGGAAAACTCTGCAGATTATCCAGAGGCTGCAAATCCTCCCTTTATTTTGGCTAAATGTCCTTAATAAATCCAGGAGAGGAGAGCGCAGGGACAGGGACACACCGGGGACCGGGGCAGCCACTTCCTCCCCCTCTGCTGCTCCTGAATTTAATTAAGCATCCGGCGGCAGGATGGTGGGAACGGGGGTTTCATGGGATGGACCTCAAAGCTCGTCCTGTCCCACCTTCCAGCAAAGCCTTCCCCCAGCGCGGGACTCCGCTCCTTTCATTGCCGCTCTGGCAGAAATGACATTTTTGGGGTGTCCTCAAGCCTGGTCCCCGCCCGCTGGCAGAGAAAGGGGTCGCTGGGCAGAGCCCCCGGGATCGGGAATTTCTGCGCTGCTCCGTTGGGGTGGATGCGTTTTCCAAGGGTGCGCAGCGCCTGTGTCCCGCCGGTCAGCCCTTCCTGGTCCTCCAGGATGCGCATCCCACACCGCTCCTTATCCCTGAGCCCGCCGCTTGGGAATGATGGGGAGCAGGGAGCCTGGAGGGTTCGCTCAGCCGGAGCGGGCAACCAAAGCCTTGCATCCAGTCGCCCTGCCGAGGGGAAAAGGAGGAAAAAGCCCCGAGCTCCATCACAGAATCCCAGAACGGCCTGGATGGGAAGGGGCCAGTGCCGCACCTCCCATTATCCCAGGCTGCTCCAAGCCCCAGTGTCCAACCTGACCTAGGGCACTTCCAGGGATCCAGGGGCAGCCTCAGCCTCCCTCCTGGGGAGCCATTCCTTCCCCAAATCCCATCCAACCCAGCCCTCCGGCAGTGGGGAGAAGCTCCCCCTTATCCTGTCGCCCCACAAGGTCTCTCCATCCCTCGATGTTCGCTCCTCACTCCTCTCTCCCTGTGCCCCGCCAGGCTCAAGTGCCACAACAAATGCACCAAAGAGGCTCCTCCGTGTCACCTGCTGATCATCCACCGCGGAGGTAAGGCCCTCTGGCCCCCTCGCTCCGTGCCTCCGGGGATGTTGCCAGCGGGTAAAACTTTCAAAAGTCCCCCCGGGCGATTCGGGAGCCGGACCCAGGCGGGGTCCCCGGCGGGACGGAGGCTCCCGAACCGCTTGGGCGCTCCGGGGAAAATGTTACCCACCGTTTTTTCCGCTTGTAGGGAGACGAGCCGGTCGGGGCGAGGCAGATTTGCATTGCAAACCACTTCCACCCACCCTCCCCCTGCCTCCTTTTCTTTTCAGATTCCCCACCGCACGGGGTAAGTCCAACCAGGTTTTAGCCTTTTGCTTCTGTCGAGAGCTCAGGGCGGATGCGGGACCCCGAACCTCCCGGTGCATGCGGGGTCCCCGCGCCGGGGACGCGGCCGTGGCCCTGCGGATGCTCGTGGTGCTTTTTGGAGCTGCCTTATCCCGCTCCCCTGCGGGAGAGCCCGGCCTGAAATCCACGCAGAGACAGGCAGAACTTTGCAGCAGGACGGCGGGGCGGCGCCTCCCACCTCTTTTCTTCCAGATTTTGGCTCTCTTGCTGGCCAGAGGACCGCGACTGCCTGAGGGAAACGCTTCCGATCGCTCTTGCCTTGAATTTTGAGCTCTTTAAGCCGTTCTTTTGTGTTAAATATCCCCCCCTCCCCCCCCACCGCGAACCCGCTCCTCGTTTTAATCCCGGGGGAAAGGATTGCGCTGGCGGCACCTCGGAGGGGGCAGCTTTGCAGCCTCCACCCCACCGCCACGCCCTGGCCTGCAGCAAATTTGGGTGGAAGCGGTGGAAGGCCCGCCCGCGGGGCTCCGAGCCGCTGCAGACCCTGCCCGGCGGGCAGGGAAGGCAGCGCCCCGGGGCGCTCGGGCTCCCGGGATGGGCAGGAATTGGGATTTAGGGCTGCGGTGCTGCGAGAGCCGGAGCTGCCCGCGGTGTGTTTTAGGAGCAGCATGGCTTTGGGGTGGCCTCAGCATCACTGAAACACCTCCCCACACCCCCCCAAAAAAACCCCAAACCAGCTCTTAAATCCGTTATCTTGGGGTCAAACCATTCCTGAGCCCCCCCAGACTTCAGGCTGGCTTTTCCTCCCAAACAATCTCCCTGCTGAGAGTGTTCCGAGCCGGCTCCTTCCCTTCGCCCCAAAAAGCTCCGGCAAGGAACAGGATTTTGCCACGGCTCGCGGAGGGGCCGTGGCAGCTGCTGCACCCCCCAGATTGCCGCCTCACACCCTGGGGGGGTTGGCTGTGGCCGGGGTGCAGGAGGATCCCGAAGTTCAGCTGCCATCCCAGGCTGGAAGTGCCGCGGGAATCGCTTTGGAGAGCGGTTTGCAAGTGCAGGGTGACCCCGAGCGCTCCCGCCGAGCTTTGATGTCCTTCCCTCTCTCTTCCCCTCCTCTCCATCCCCTTTTCCCTCTCTCCCGTCTCAATCCAGCAAGGTTAGTCCGGACAGAGTCGGTGCCCTGCGACATCAACAACCCCCTGAGGAAGCCCCCGCGGTATTCGGACCTGCACGTCAGCCAAACGCTCCCCAAAACCAACAAACTCAACAAGGTGAGCCCCGAGCCCCCCGTGTCCACGGCCCGGAAACAAATATCCACAGCTTTGTGGAGAGTCGTGGAATCCTTCCTGCTGGGGAAGATCTTTTAAGAAAATTGAGTTTGAGTGTTCCCCCAGCGCTGTCCCCTGTCCCCATGTGCCACAACCACAGGGCTGGGGATCCAGCCTCCAGGGATGGGGATCCAGCAGTGCCCTGGGCAGCTGTGCCAGGGCTGCACAAACCTTTCCCTGCAGAAATGTTCCCAGTCTCCACCCTGAGCCTCCCCTGGGCCAGGCTGAGGCCGTTCCCTCTGCTCCTGTCCCTGTTCCCTGGGAGCAGAGCCCGACCCCCCCGGCTGTCCCCTCCTGTCAGGAGCTGTGCAGAGACACAAGGTTCCCCCTGAGCCTCCTTTTCTCCAGGCTCAGCCCTTTCCCAGCTCCCTCAGCCTCTCCTGGGGCTCCATTCCCTTCCCAGCTCCGTTCCCTTCCCTGGACTTGTATCCAATGAAGTTATTTCTTTCAAAAATCAAATGGGATTAGCACTTCCAGAACAGCCTGGATCCCGCTGTCCCAGTCCTGCTCCGCTGTGGCCTCTCAGTCTGAATTTGGGGTGGTTTGAGGTCTCTGCTCCCAGCGGAGGCTTCAATAAATAACCAATTTATTGTTGCGAATAAAACAAGCCTGCAGTTTGATTGTCCCTGGCGAGGCTGCTCAAGCCAGACCTGACAGAGCACCCGTCTCACTCCTGCTCTGCGTTGATACCATAAACCCATCACAGCCTCGCTTCTGATGGAACTTAAAGCCTGTTGGCCTCCAGTGGAAAATTCCTTGGAGGAAGGGCCGGGAGAGGGGCTGGCAGGCTGGAAGTGCTCAAAAAAGAGGGATATCATTGATGTGATGGGGAATGGATCAACAAAACCCTGAATCCCCAAAGCCTGGCTGAGCTCCTCCAGCTCTCAGCATCTTCTGGCTCTGGGAAAAGTCTGGGTACCAAGATGCTCCTGGGGACACTGATTTTAAAGCTCAATCTTTTTAGGAATCCCTTGGTGCAGGGATCTGCTCTCATTTTGTTGTTTTGGGGTGGTGTTTTTGTCCTGAGCACTCCCATCCAGGCTGACATTCCCCCTACAAATATTCTTATTTCCACAGGGGCCCCTTCTTACTTTGGTATTTCTAAAAGCATTTCTTAAAATGATTTTTTTTTTTTTTTAATTTTTTTAAAGGTATCCTGAATGAAATCATGGAATGGCCTGGGTTGGAAGAGACCTTAAATTCCTCTAATTCCAACCCCCCATCTAATTCCACCCCCCCTTATTGTTGTGACCTTCACTGCTTGCTTAAAAAACAATTTACCTGACCAAGGCTGTTGCGCATGGAATGATGGAACCAATACGGGTTTCCTGGAAAGCCCAGCTCATTTGGGAATTAGTTAATTAAGACAAAATTACCTGCTGGAGAGGGCTCGTGCAGATTTTTTAACCTTGGAGGGAAATTCTGTGTGGCTGGGAGTGCTCAGCACTGCTCAGACCCCGTTCAGTGGCTCCAAGGGGGGAAATTCTGGCCTCGATTTTCCTTCTTGGATCCAAGATTTCCAAGCAGGTTTTCCTGCCTGCTGGCTCTCCATGGTCCCTTCCCACCCATCCCAAATTCGCTGGTCTTGACTGGGAAGAGTCAAGGAATGGTGGGGAGTGTCTTGGGATGCACTGGCTGCTCCTTCCGGATCCCTCTGCTCCCTGCAGAGCCCTGGGGTTTGGCTCCGAGGAGCTCAGCAGGAGCTTCCAGGACCCTGCTGTCCCCAAGGTGGTGGCCCCAGTTCTGTCCTCGGTGGCCGTGGCTGTGCAGAGCCAGGAGATTTGGGGAGCCCTCAGCCGGGGGTGAGGGTGGGAAAGGAGCCAATTCACCATGGGAAATGGCCTCAGGGAATACAAACACCTTTGGGAAAGGCTCTGGAGCTCTGCCTGTTTTCCAGGGCTTCTGGAAGAAGCGGGTGGGACACTGCAGCTGTCACTTGTCACCCGGGGTCCTTCGCACCTCGGCGTGGCACCCACCGGCGCTGCTCTCACCGCCTCCTCTCTTTCCCCCGCTTCCCCGTGTCCCTCAGGACCACATCCCGGTGCCCTACCAGCCGGATTCCAGCAGCAACCCCTCGTCCACCACGTCGTCCACGCCGTCCTCGCCGGCCCCGCCGCTGCCGCCCAGCGCCACCCCCCCCGTCCCCCCTGCACCCGTCCCCGCAGTGCCCGCGCCAGCAGAAGCAGTTCAACCTGCCAGGTACTGCCCCCCGAGAGGCACCCCTGTCCCGGGGCGTCCTTGGGACCTGGAGCAGTTCCAGCCGATTCCCTTCCTGGATTTACGCTGGGGTGGGGAGGAGGCGGAGGCGGAAATCAGGGGAGATGATGAGTTTAGGATAATTCAGGCTGGGGGCCTCTGGCTGAACCTCCCGCATGAGGAAGGGTCGGAGCTGAAGGCTGGATCCAGTCTTGGAATCCTCCGAAGTTGCAGCCAGCCCGACTTCCGCTGCTCTTGAGGCTGCAAAACCTTTCCAGGCGTGGATTTTCCATGGCATTGCAGCTCAGGTGCAAGGGGAGAGCGGGGGCTGATCCCTCTGCGAGGGCAAACTGAGGTGACCCTGCCGTGTTTTTGGGGTGCCGGGTCCCCAGCAGGCTGGCAGCGTACGCGGGGTGACGGGTGGTGCTGGGGGTGTCCGGCGTGGCTTGTCCCATGGAATCCCTGGGGTCCATCTGCTCCCCCTCTTCAGGGATGGTGGGAGAGGCAGCGGTGGCTGCAGGACACAGAAGTTATGGAAGATGGCCCAAAAAGCTCCTCCTGGGCTGGGGGTGTGTCAAAGCCTGTCCCAGCGTGTCTGCTTTCCTTTGGGATGTCCTGCTGCTCCGGGAAAGGTTCCCTCTAGGAGGCAATGGCTCAGCATCCCTCCTGGAAGCGTGTCCATCCGCTCCCAAAAAACTGCTGGGGAGGGGAGAGGAGATCTCTGGGGTGCTGAAGCACTCCTGGTGGCCCTGCTCCATCCATGACCTCTTTGCTGGAGCAGCTGGAAGGCTGGGGCCTCTCCTGCACCCCCAGAATCCCAGGATTAATGAACTGCTGGGGTCGGAAGGAAGCTCAGGGTGGCTTCTCCAGAGGAACCAGGCAGAACCTTTGTGCTCCACTGCGGTGCCTCCATCCTGACAAGCCTTCAGCCAGAGAGGAGGAGGAGGAGGAGGAGGTTGCCTGGCAGAATCCATCACCACAAACACTTCCAAAAGTTGGGAAAACCCCCCAGCAACCAACCACCCATGGTGGCCTGGTGTGCCCAGAGATGTGTCAACCCTTTGGAGCGCCTGGGATTCAGGCAGGATCCTGGAATGGTGCGAGGAGGACATCAGAGGAGCTGGGAGGAAGCCCTTAGCACTTCCAGGAATGGTGTGTGACCCATCCATAGGGTCAGGATTTCACCAGGAACAACCCTGGAGCCTCCAGGATGCGGGAGGACACGGCGTGGGTTCCGTGCTGCTGTGACCCAGCACACGGAGCTCTTCCAGAGCCGAAGTATCCCGGTGTCTCAGCATCCCGACCCCCCGGCAGGGCCGGCCCCGAGCCCGCCTGGTTCTGGGGGTTCCAGCCTTTGGTGACCCCGTCACGGGTCACTTCTGGAGCAGACACCTCCCTCGGGGGTTTTGGGGACATTATTTCTCATGGTTTAAAGCAGAAACCACGGATTTCACCCCCTTTTGGGGACCTGGAACCCATTCCTGGCCAGCAGGGATGGAGCAGGGCAGGATCAGACCCTGGCAGCTCTGGGGGCTGTTTGCTCCTGTTCTATTCCCGTGAGGAGCAGAATGGGATCCAAAGCAGGACTGACCCTGCTTTCATCTTCCCAGCCGGAAAGTTTTCTGTGGTTTATCCCATCAAGGTGGCCATCTCAGGGATTAGGATTTGAGTTTGGAGACTGTGACACGGCGGCCTTCTCCTGCCGGAATTACCTTCCATGCTCCTTTGATGTTGGCTCAGGTCCTGCTGCAGGGCTGAGGTCGGACTCTGGGGTCTCCAGGCTGGAGAGGGGAGGCTGAGGGGTGGCTCCTGGGGTCCTGGAGATAAGAAGGCGACTTCCAAGCTGGTGCCAACCTCTGGTGGCCTCAGCAGCTCCGAGATCTTCACACCCATGACCTGCCTGCCCGTGGGACCGGATCAATCCTTGGGCTGGAGATGGGAGCCAGTGGATGCTCCCAACACCCGGAGCCTTTCCGAGCTCTGGCTCTGGACTGTGGCTCCCAGGACTCCTTCCAGGAGTGGCTCCAAAGCAAGGGAGAAGAGGGTGGAATGTGGCCCAAATGGGCAGCAGTTCCAAACTCGGCGTCTCCATGATGCCAAGAGGTTCCCAAATTCCTCCGGAGGGCCATCCCTCAAACCCTGCTGGCAAACTGGTGTGCAAACCCCACCAGTGGCTCCATGGGTGACATCAGCGCTCTCCAGAGGTGCAGAAGAGTGGATGTGGTGGGGGGAAATCAAGTTATAATCCAGCAAACTCTTTTTTTTTTTTTTTTTTGCCTGGTCATCCTATGTGCCGATTTGGAATGTGGAATATTCCATGCGGGGGGATGTGGAAGTGGGAGAGGTTGGATCACACGGGAGGGGTTCGCACAGCTGGGGCTGAGGTTTCCTGGTGAAGAGCTGGGCACAGGCTGGAGCTTTTCCAGCTCCGCAGGTCAGTGCTGAACCTTTTTTCCTCTTTTCCAGCCTCCCATTACTACAAGTACAAGCAGCAGTTCATTTTCCCAGGTAAGGCTCTCGGGAAGTTTTCCCTGGGATGCTGGGATTTCTCCTGGTGGGGACGGGTGCGTGGATCCAAACCCTTGGAATCTGCGCCGGGGTGGGATTTCTCCTCACAGCCTGCCCTGCTCAGGGTGTCGCTGAACCGGACTGGGGGCGGCGGGCGGGGTTCAATTCCCGTGGAGGGCTCTGACTCCTCTCTTGTTCCCAGATGTGGTGCCTGAGACGCCGACCCGAGCCCCGCAGGTCGTCCTGCACCCCGTCACCTCCAACCCCATGTGAGTGGCATCCCCTTCCCTCTGCGCCCCAAATCCTCCGGGCACCCACGGGTGCTCCCCTGGCCTCGGGGGCTCAGGTGGCCCTGGTGAGACCCCGCAGCTCTGGGAGGATGGGGAGGGGGTTCATTTATAACACACGGCTCCTCACGGCGAGGAAAAGGAAAAAAAAAGGATTTCAGTCCAAAAAGTCAAGGGATTAATTAAATTGTAATTAAATTAAAAGCAGATAACCAGGATACCTTTACCGCTTCCGATGTTTTCAAGCCCAGTGAACTTCGGGCTGGAAGCTGGGAGAGGCAGCATCTAATCAGGACTAGAACCATCCCTCCCCAGCAGGTCGAGCCCGAATCCATCATTCCTTAATGTCCTGCGCCTGTGCTGCTCCAGCAGGGACATTCCACTGCTGTGTCCTTCCCGAGCCTTTGGAGAAAGGCCATTTTCCAAGGATTTCACAAGCCAGGGGTTTAAGGGATCAGGTCTGTCCCCACTTTGTGGCTGGCTCATCCACACCCTCCAAATTCCTCTGGGGATCCTGTGGAGCAGAGGATGGAACCACTGCCCCTTGGGAATTCATGGAAAAATGGTGAAGTCAAAGCCTTTTTTTTTCCTCCCCCTTCTTAACGGAAGGTGTCAGGACAGAGGATTTTGTGGGTGGGACAGCTTTCAATACCCCAAAATCTGTGATTCCCTCTGTGTCCCCCCACTGAAAACATCCCACGGGAGCCATCCTGGGCTTGGCTGTGTTAAACACCCCTGGATCCTCGGGAGACAGGAGCTCGTGCCTGGGATAGCGATGAGGAGCCGGCTGCTCCTGCAAACCGCCCATCCATGGAGATGTTTTGCAGCCACCTGGGCTTCCCAAGCTGCTCAAAATACCAGGATTGACCCCTTTTCTCTAGGATCCTGGGATTTATAGTCTTTAGTGGCCGTGGGATGGGATAGGACTCGCAGGATTGACAAGTCCAAGTGGCCTGGAGAGCAGAATTCCCCTGGGAAGGGATTTTTTTATTTATGTGATAAATAATAATAATTTACAATATTTTTCTGTGATGTTTGAAACCACCCGAGCTGCTCCAGCTGATCCCTCAATCAGAATTTCCCTAATTCCCTGTTAATTGTCAGGAGCAGCGAGACCCTGGTCACGGACCCGGGGCTGGGAGGTGCCGAGGGAACCGGGAAGGAGAAGAACTGGAAAACCAGTCAGATTCCGGTTCTCTGCTGCAGGGAGAGGATCTTTGAACCCTCCACTTCCCCGAAATGATTCGAAACCTCCTTTTCTTTCCTTCTGCACTTCTGCTTTGGCTGGTGTTGGTTGAGAAGAAATCTTAGAGATCCCTGAAAACGGCCCGGGTGTGGTCGGAGTCTGTGGGGGGGTAAATCTGTCCCTTTCCCCGGGTTAGTGACGCCTTCTCCTCCCTGATCCCTTTATCCCTGGGGCAGGAAGAGGGAGTGCTCCCCAGATCCCGGTGTTTTTCCGTGGTGTTAATTCCATAATTCTTTTAACAGCCTGGAAGGAAACCCATTGCTTCAAATTGAAGTGGAGCCCACCTCGGAGGTGAGACGGCTCCTGTGCTTAATGGGCCTTGGTTTTAAGGATATCTTGGGGCACATTTCCTGGGAAATGGGGACGTTTCCCATCTGTGCAGCGGAATTGCTGATAATTGAATTAAAGTCCAGGCATCCGTGTCCCCACCCTGTGGAGAGGGACCCTCCTGGGCTTCGAGTTTGAAATTCAGCGAGGTGTTTTTAGGACGAATTAAGAATGCGGTGGAAAGGAAGGAGGGGAGAGGGAGGATGAGGTGTTGTAAATCCTGTAGGAAGTCTAAATGGACCATCAAGGGGTCTGGGAATAACGGGAATTAACAGAGCTCAGCTCAGCCAGGGGAGGATGAAACTGTTTTGAGACAAATTCATTAAATCGCTGCTGGGCCACAATCTTAAATTGAACCCCAGGGTAAAAAAGTGGCTCCACGTTTATGAAGGAAGTGGTGGAGTCCGCAGCTCTGGAGGGATTTAAAGCCCTGTGGATGTGGCACTCGGGGACATGGCTTTGTGGTGGCCTTGGCCACGCTGGGGAAGGGTTGGAGTCAATCTCAGAGAGCTCTCCCAACCTAAAGGATTCCATGATTCTATGAAAATCTGGGATTCTGCCAACTCTGTGTAGAACGGGGCCGCTCCCTTGGCTTTGGGAGGCACCTGCCTGGTTCCTCTGGGTCTGAGCGAGCAGGAGTTGGATCAGTGGGGCTTTTTCCCCCCCAGTTTCATTGTTCCTGACGTCCTTTGCCCACCCCAGAACGAGGAAGGCGCCGAGGAGGTGCAGGAGTCGGAGGACGACTTCGAGGAGATGAACCTCTCGCTGCTCTCCGCGCGCAACTTCCCGCGCAAGGCCAGCCAGACCAGCATCTTCCTGCAGGAGTGGGACATCCCCTTCGAGCAGCTGGAGATCGGGGAGCTCATCGGGAAGGGCCGCTTCGGGCAGGTGTTCCACGGGCGCTGGCACGGGGAGGTGGCCATCCGCCTCATCGACATCGAGCGCGACAACGAGGACCAGCTCAAGGCCTTCAAGAGGGAGGTGATGGCCTACCGCCAGACCCGGCACGAGAACGTGGTGCTCTTCATGGGGGCCTGCATGAGCCCTCCCCACCTCGCCATCATCACCAGGTCGGAATCGGCTTTTTTTTCTGTCCAGAAATTTGTTTTTCCCACCCAAAAATTCGGTTTTTTTCCCCGTCGTTTCTCCCTCCGGTCCAACGGCGCTGTTGGGTGGAGTTTGCTGCCCTAAGGAGTGGGTGTTCTCCGTGTGCTGTGTCCACGCTCTCCGTGTGCTGTGGTTTGTGGTGTGGAGGACGCAGCAAATCCAAACGTCTGTCCAGGCAGGTCACTCTGCGGTGGGGGGGGGCGGAGCTCCGGACAGGAATGGTTTGTTTCATCCAGGGTCAGGCTTTATTCCAGCATCATGGAATCATGGAATGGTTTGGCTTCGGTTGGGTTGGGAAGGACCCTAAAGCCCATCCAGCCCCTGCCCTGCCATGAGCAGGGACACCTTCCACCATCCCAGGTTATTCCAACCCGGCCTTGGGCACTGCCAGGGATCCAGGGGCAGCCACAGCTGCTCTGGGCACCCTGTGCCAGGCCCTGCCCACCCTGCCAGGGAACAATTCCTGCCCAATCTCCCATCCAGCCCTGCCCTCTGGCACTGGAAGCCATTCCCTGTGTCCTGTCCCTCCAGCCCTTGTCCCCAGCCCCTCTCCAGCTCTCCTGGAGCCCCTTTAGGCCCTGGAAGACTGGGAGGCTCCTTGCAGCTTTCATGGGAGCAAGCTGGGATTTGGGGGCTCCCAGATCACCCTCCACAGCTTTCTTGGTCTCAAGGCATCCCCAAATACTTGCCCTCACCCACATTCCCAATGGGAATGCAGCACTGAGTCTCCCGGTGTAATCCATGCTTGGTTGGGCAAAAAATCCCACCCGGTCTGGAGGCAAAGAGGCTGCAACTGCTCCCAGAGCAGCTGTTGTCCTGGGAAAGACATTTATTCCAGGGAATTCCATGATTTCCTTCACCCCAGACCATGCCTTCAGCCATGGGACTGGACATGGCCCTGCTTTTCATCCCACCCTCGGTTATTTTCTCCCAGAGATGCTTCCCCAAGGTGAGGTTGAATTTTCCTCCTGGCAGCATTTCAAAAGGCAATGGAATGGCACCGCTTCCAACAGCCATCAGTGATGAAATATTGCATCATCTTTCCCTATTGTCCCTAATTTTCCCAGTCCCTGATCCCAGATGGGGTGGCTCTGCAGGTGCTCTGCTCCCTCTTTGCCCAAAACAAAAGGGCTTCACCCCAAATTCGTGTTTCCTCGTCCCTTGCTCCCTGCTCCGGTGGGTTCATGGATCGTGTTTTCCTTGGGAGTTTCACCCTCCGGGGTCAGGGTGACTCCAAAGCGGGGCCGGCTCTCCCCAGCTGGCGCCTGGGAAAACGACGCTTTTTATTCAGGACCAAAAATGAGCCATCTGGGGAAAATTCCGCAGCATTTCCATCTATTGGGTAGCTCCAGGCCAGAAGCTTTTGGAAAAGTGTGCAAACACACGTATTGACGGATGAGTCAGAGCCCCCATCCATGTGTTACACCGCGTTCCCAAAGGAAAAGGCGGCGTCTCCATCCCGCTCCGCGGTCCCTTTGCAGCCCCCCTTCGCTCAGCTTTTCAGCGCTATTCAATAGCAAAACCTGGGAAATGTATCCCTTGATTTCTTTCTTTTTTTTTTTCCTTTTTTTTTTTTTTTAATTTTTTTTTGAGCCATGGAATGTTTTCCCTTCTGTTTTCTATTCTAATGGGTTCTTTCTATAAAAGATGCCATTTTTGACAGTTGGACAAAATCAGTCTGTGTGCTGCTGCATCCTGGTGAATTAATGTGAGGAACGTGGAGCTCTGCTCGTCCTGTTCCTCTTCCAGCTGTGCTTGGTCCTGTTTTCTAAGGCCAAAATGTAAATCTGTTAAACTGCCCAAAGTATAACCCAACCTCACAAGATTGCCGGGCATCACTTGTTTGTTCCTACAACCCACTTTGATCTGCATCCTTCGAAAGCTGAACCAATATCAGCTTTAAACCCAAGGATGGATGGGATTTTGGGCAGGAATTGTTCCCTGGGAGGGTGCTGAGGCCCTGGCACAGGGTGCCCAGAGCAGCTGTGGCTGCCCCTGGATCCCTGGCAGTGCCCAAGGCCAGGTTGGACACTGGGGCTTGGAGCAGCCTGGGATAGCGGGAGGTGTCTCTTCCACCTGGAATGGGATGGGCTTTAATGTCCCTTCCAACCCAAACCATTCCATGATTCCATGAGAATTTTAAAATTGCGACTGGAAACCCATTTGATTTCTCCTGCTGGGATTCCTGGGGTGTGGGAAAACTGGTGGGGCTCAGCTCAGTCTCAGAGGATTTTTGGGAAGCCCAGGACTCTGTGAGTCCCATAGCCCGGAGGAACTTCCAGACACAATTTTCCTGCTTTGAAGCTCCCCGTTGGGCTCTGCTCCGCTGCTCTGTGACAGCACAGGAATCATAGGATTTTGGAATAGTTCGGGTTGGAAGGGAAGCTAAAGCTGATCCCATCCCAACCCCTGCCCTGGGCAGGGACACCTCCCAGTGTCCCAGGCTGCTCCAAGCCCTGTCCAGCCTTCCTTGGGACACTTCCATGGATCCAGGGGCAGCCACAGCTTCTCTGGGCACCCTGTGCCAGGGCCTGCCCACCCTCACTGTGGAAAACTTTTCCTTGTGTCTGATCTAATCCCTGTATGCAAGGACGCTCCCTTGCTCTTGTGCTGGCACTCCCTGTCTGGTCTATCCTTGGCTGAACATTTTTTGGGAAGTCTCTGGCCATCTCCTGTGGGGAAAAGCCTTCTCACCACATGGAGGTTTCCCTCCCATCCATGTTTCAGGTTTTTCCTCAGGGATATGACAGCCCTGGGGCTGCTGCTCGAGTGTTGTAGGGATTGAGGCTGGGAGGGGACAGCGTGGCCTGCGTGGGAATGGTTCAGGATACTGGGAATGGTGTAGGATATTGGGAATGTTCCAGGAGGTGGCACTGGGGGAGCACTGCTCATCCAACAGGACTTTCCCAAAGGGACCCAGGTTTTCCTTGCTGCTTTATGGGAATAACTTTAAACCAGGCTTTGCTTGGAGTGGGGGAAAATCATCCCCAGCCGCCTGAGGAGGGGATTATGGCTACAACCCCAGGATATCAGGATTTCCTCACCCCCCCTGTGCCCATTCCCGGGGCAGGACTTTCTGTGTGTGGAAAAGGCCACTTTTCTTCTGGCAGCCCACAAGTGGCCACTCGAGGCCGTTTTTTCCACAAAATCCCAGCAATTCCGTGCTGCTGTTGCAGAAATCTCCGTTTCCCTGCACGTCTGGGAGCAGCTGCGTGTCCCTGGGAAGGGGCTTCACCACGTCGTGCCACCGGCGCTGCCGGAAGGGGGTTATTTATAGCCGGGTTTATTTTTACTTTTCCCCATCCCGACGTTTTCCTTCCTGATTGCCTGTGATATTCAGGGATCGTCTCATTAGCAGAAAGAAATTTCCCCATCCAAACAGCACGGACCACAGCGCAGAAATGGAAGGGGAAACTGAGGCAGCAGCTGGCTGAGGGTGGGATATCTTGGGTTAAAAATCAGATTTTCTCTGTATTATTTTCTCTCTCTCTCTCTCTTTTTTTTTTTTTTTTTTTCTTTTTTTTTTTTTTTTTTAATGGATAAATGGGACCAGCACTGTTTAAATGTCCTCATCAATGATAAAAACAGTGGGATCGAGACTGGAGAGGAGAAGGCTCCAGGGAGAGCTCAGAGCCCATGGCAGGGCCCAAAGGGGCCCCAGGAGAGCTGGAGAGGGGCTGGGGACAAGGGCTGGAGGGACAGGACCCAGGGAATGGCTTCCAGTGCCAGAGGGCAGGGCTGGATGGGAGATTGGGCAGGAATTGTTCCCTGGCAGGGTGGGCAGGGCCTGGCACAGGGTGCCCAGAGCAGCTGTGGCTGCCCCTGGATCCCTGGCAGTGCCAAGGGCAGGTTGGACACTGGGGTTTGGAGCAGCCTGGGACAGTGGAAGGTGTCCCTGCCCACAGCAGGGGTGGCACTGGGTGGGATTTGAGGTCCCTTCCAGCCCAACCCATTCCATGATTCCTGAGTTGTCTCTCAGTGCGACAGAAAAGCAGAAATCCAGGATTTTTCACCAGTGGGAGGTGGCGAGTGCAAGGAGCGGTTCCGTCGGAGCCGCTAATGGGTTTTCTCTTGGGTAATGAGCGCTGGGGACAATTAACATCCATCTTAATTAGTCTGGAGCAGGAGCGGGCGCGAGCCTTGGTGCTTTGTGCGCTGCTTAATGGATGGTGGGAAACGGTGGCGAAGTCCTCGGCTCGGCGGGAAGGAAAGGGCTGGAAAAACTCCCTGGCTGTTGGAATAACGAGCTGGCTTGGCTGGTGGGGAATGTGAGAAAGCCAGGCCTGGGTAAACTCAGCTCCTTGGGGCTCCTGGTGCCCAGAGCAGGAACAGAGGAAAAGCCTCGGCCACACCGGGGGCCTTCCAAGGATAAAATCCTTTCCTAATCCTGCTAAAATGACTCCAGCCACCCATGAAAGCAGAAAATCCCACATTTTAGGGTTCTGGGTGTTCCTCCTGAGGGAAAAACAAAGGGGGGATTGGAATGTTTATTGATGCTTCCCAAGGCTCCAGGAGTCTGTGGTGGAAGCAGGGGATCAGCACACAGCACACAGCTTCTTGGGGCTCCTGTTGGTTGGGAATGTTGTTTGGGAGAAGGGAGCGAGGTTATCCCGTCTGGGAGGAGATTTGAGCTGGAGTTTGCCTGGGCTTTGAGCTCACGCTGCCTTGTGAGGGGGATTTGGAGCAGCTTTTCCAAGATTCCTTGTGTTTTTAGCCAAAAGCTCCAACGTGGCTCTCGGAGCCCGTGCAAGGAGTCTGGGATTTGCTCTGGGACGCTTCCGGCTGGGTTTTGGCCCCTCTCTTGTCACGCCAGGCTGACTTCAGCTTCCCAGGGTGCCACCGGGGCTGTGCGGCCATGATTTATGTCCCTGCTGGGAAGACCAAGGAGAACATTGAGGAACATTAGGAATTAACCTGACCTTGGCAGAACCGTGTAGAGAGAATTAATTTGTCGAAGGTGCCCTTGGAGCAGAGGAACTTGGAATGTTTTTGCTGGAGCGGGAGCGTCTCCTAAACCCTTCCCTGGAGCTGTTGGCGGTGGGGGGGTGGAGGCAAACCCAGGCCCTGTCCTTACCTGAGATAGCAAAGATGAAATGAGAGCTCGCTCTTTTTTCCTCCGTGGAAAACAGGTTTTAATGACAGGAGCACATTCCCTGGCACTAATTAATAGGGAAGGCATGAGAGCAAGGGCTGGGAGGAATATCCAAGGCACTTCAGCTGTTTATTCATGGATCACTTCAGTGCATGGACGAGGTATTGGGGTTTACTTTGATTTTATAATGGATCTCCATGCTGGACTTGGCCAATATTTAATGTTTGGCTCTGCTGCTGGGAGGAACAAGCCCTTCACAAGGGACGCTCTCCCATGCCTGGACCTTGTTCCCAGTGGGCACGGAAGAGCCCTGGACAAAGCTTGGCTTTAAACTCTTCCGAGCCTCTCCCAGTGCCAGATCTCCTGACATTTACAGGCACAGCCCAGCTGGGAAGGATTTGAGGCTTGTAAATTTTAATGCTCGGGAAGCTGGGGATATTGAACTTGATTTGAAGGGTGGGGGGAAAGGGGAAGAGTGAAAACCACGGCACTTAGGATGGAACAGATCGAGGCGGTCTGGTTTTTCCCTGTGGATGCTCCGTGGTGCTTGCAGCCAGCTCCCTGTTCCCTCCAGGGCATCCAAATTGTCCTTTGAGCCTTAATGGACCACAAATTGAAGGGACAATAAGGTCAGGTGGGATGGAGCCCTGGGCAGCCTGAGCAGCGTCACTGCCCATGGCAAGGGTTGGAATTGAGAGGATCTTTAAGGTCTCTTCCAACCCAAACCATTGCAGGGCTCTATGAAATTGGATTTTTCTCCTCAATGGACATAAAACGAATCCTTCCAGCCTTCCTTCCTGCACTAGGAATTGAAGGAGAAGCCCTAAATCCTGTTCAGTGGGAGGGAAACTGAGGCAGGGAGTTGCCGCCTTGTTTTCCTCCATGCCAGGATGGAGCCATGCACTGACAGGACGCAGGGAATGGCTTCCCACGGACAGAGGGCAGGGTCAGATGGGATTTTGGGAAGAGAGTCTTCCCTGTGAGGCCTTGGTGCAGACTGCCCCATCCCTGGAAGTGTTCCAGGCCAGGCTGGATGGGGCTTGGAGCAGCCTGGGATAGCGGAAGTTGTCTCTTCCTGTGGCAGGGGGTGGGATGAGATCATCTTCAAGGTCCCTTCCCACTCAAACCATTCCATGATTCTCTGATCCTGGAGCGTTTCCGAAGTGCCTTTCAGGTCCTGCCCTTCTCTCCCTTCTCCTGGGTGTATTTTGGGAAGGGAAGCCGTGGATTCCTGTCCCGCATAACCCCGTCCATGTTCGAACACCCACTTTGGGAGCCAGACCCTTCCTCTCTGCCTCTGTTATTTTCCCTTTTCCCTGCTTTTCCACCGCATCCCCTTCCCTGGCAGTTAAATAATGGAGCTCGTAGATCATATAATAAATAGGGATCGACTTCATGCCAGGCTCTGGATCAGAATGGATTGACCCGTGGGAATACACTCCCTCCCAATCGATGCCGGGCCATCAGGCCGGATAAATCTTGATAACGACTGACAACGGGGAAAGTCAATACCTGGATTAATATATACATTAAACCTGGATATATCTTCCACCGGCAGGCAGCAGCTTGGGGAGGGGCCTGGAATATCCCGAGCCGAGAGGATGGTTGGGAATGGGGAAAAGCGGCAGCTTCATCCTCCGTGTTTGATGTGGGAACATCGGGGCTGGCTGAGCTTTCCTTACCCACTGGAGCATCAAATCCCCGCCGGCGGCTGCTCCTTAACGCGGAGGATGCTCCAGGGGGAAAGTTTTCCTTTGTGCTTTAAGAGTGTTTTCAAATGCCGTGGAAATATTGCTGGTTTGGCCCTGATTTCTCCAGGAAAGTGCTAACACAGCGGGATTTGCTTTGCTGGAGAGGAAGGGATTTAAGGAAATGCCTTTGATTAAGTGCCTCGCTGAGAGATGGTCCCAGAAAGTCCTTCCGCTCGTGCCAGCTCTTCCCGTCCCCATTGAGTGACATCACAGCACCATTCCTGATTTTTCCAAGCACCCTCAATGCCTGGGATCCTCTTTGGGGCAGAGCGGGGCTGCCTGTGGGAGATCCATGTGCTGGCACACTGCCTAGCCAAAGAAACAGATCCTTCCTGTGACAGCAGCATTAACTTTTTAGTAATAAAAATCATTATCACTATTCCAAAGTGGAGCCGGGTTCCGGGGAAGCAGTCGGCTCAATCCGAAGTTCCTTTCCTTTCTCCTAAAGGGCTTTTAAAAAAGATTGTTTTCCAACCTGGAGTTCAAAACAGCCAGAGGAGCAGGGTGCAGAGAATATACCAAAGAAAAGGAGGCTGAGGCACCTCCGCCCATCCCTGTGCACCCCAATCCCTCTCGGAGCCGATTCCGAGCGCGTCCTTCCCAAAGGCAGCAAGTGGCACCTGGAGCATGGAGCTTGTTTGGATGACTTGTTTGCAAGCCCGGCTTTAGCTAAGCCCCAGGGGCTGCTTTGCATTCACCTGGCTCCGAGCTCCTCTCCCCGCAGCTGGAGAAGAGCTCGTCTCCTCTATTTCCTCCAAATAAAAATGCACGGAGTTGGCTTTTTCCAAAGAACTTGTTTTTTTCCGAGGCGATGATAGAGTTGGAGCGACTTTTTGGGGAGGCTGATCCCCCTCCTCCTCCTTTTCCTCTTCCTCCTCCTCCTCCTCCTGCAGCCCTTGTGGTTTGGCTGTAGTTATCTCGCGTGCCAGCTGCCGGCAGGAGAATTTTGCTGCCTAAGTAATATCCATCAAAAGCCGGTGCTCCCATCGGCTGGAGAGAGCGGGATGAGGGAAGCGTCGGCTCTCCGGGGCTCTTCTGTTTCCTCCTGCTGGTTTGGCCCTGCAGAGGCTCCTCCACGGGGACCACGAGGGTCTCCCCCATCTCTGGGCTGGGGACATGGGCTCTGCCTGAAATGGCAGGAACTGAATTCCCCGGCAATTCCCGTTGGGGTTGCTTTGGGGTCAGTTGGAATGGCGTTGGATGGGACGAGCATTTCCAGCCGGGAGGGGCCGGGATCTGCTGGATGCTGGTGCTCAGCTCACGCCTTTTTTGGCACTGAGTTTTGGCTGCTGCTGCCATACAAGCACAGAATGGTTTAGATCGGAGAAGATCCTTAAGATCGTCAATTCCAACCATTCCCGCAGCCAAGGCCGCCACTGATCCGTGTCCCCAGGTGCCACGTCCACGTGGATGTTAAATCCTCCAGGGATGTGCCAGGGCTTGGCAGCCCTTTCAGTGAGGAAATTTCCCCTCATATCCTAATGTTTTACCTCCCTGGTCATGATTGTGGCGTTTGGATGTAGAGGGCTGAGGAATTTCAGGCTGGATGATGCCACTGCTCGCTCTGGCATTGGCAGGGAATCAAGGGGGCAAAATTCCTTATCCATTTAGAGGAAAACAAAACCTCTGGATAAAAATGAACCCGAAGCTCTCCCTCTGCTGCTCTTACAGCCTTGTTCAATTTTCCTTTTTGTGAAACACCTCAGGAGCTGTTGAGCTCCAAAAGCACCGTTGCCAGATGCTGGGAAAAAGAGAAAAACAAGCCAAAATATGGGAACAGCTGGAAAACTTTCCAAATAAGTCAGGAATGTGCCGGAATGTGCAGAGCTCCTTCTCTCCCTCTCTGGTCCTGCTCAAATGAAATCAAATAAGTCCCGGCTCAGTGGTTCTTGTTGCTGTTTCTTTCTTAACATTCCCCAAAGGGTCCTTTTTCCATGAAAATCTCGGAGTGGGTAAACTGCTGGGGAATGTGGGAGCATCCAAGCATCCTTTGCCGTGTCTTTCCTCCAGCACAGACGTAACCTGGGAGCAGGGGTATTTTTATATTAAAGCATTTTTTATTAATTCCCCACCTCGCTCTCTCCTCCAGTGTCTCCCCTGGGTCTGTAGTGCTGACTGTCTCCATGGTATCCGGCCTGCTTCCCTATAAATCCATATCCCGGCAAGGAATGAACTTCCTGGGGTCTGGCGTTTGTCACCTCTTTAACTGAGTGGGCGTTCATGTGGATGGGCAGAGGGAAGGGAAGCACAGAGCTCCTGGAGCGATGGAATGTGCCTTCCAACCGCCAGGCCTTCGGCTCGGAATGATCCCTGCTCCTGAGCTGGAGCCAGGATGGAGTCTCCGTCAACGCAGAGGTGTTGGCCACGAATGTAGAGTTATGGCCACCAGTACAGAGGTGATGACCATGAATGTAGAGTTATGGCCACCAGTACAGAGGTGATGACCATGAATGTAGAGTTATGGCCACCAGTACAGAGGTGATGACCATGAATGTAGAGGTGATGGCCACCAGGATAGAGGTGGTGGCCATCAAGGTAGAGGTGATGGCCACCAGGATAGAGGTGGTGGCCATCAAGGTAGAGGTGATGGCCACCAGGGTAGAGGTGGTGGCCATCAAGGTAGAGGTGATGGCCACCAGTGTAGAGGTGTTGGCCACTAGTGCAGAGACAATGACCACCAGTGTAGAGGTGATGGTCATCAGTGTAGAGCTGACGACCATCAGTGTGCAGCTGATGACTATCAAAGTAGACACAATGACCATTAGAGGTAATGTCCACCAGTGTAGAGGTGGTGGCCATCAATGCAGAGTTGATGACCATGGATGTAGAGGTGATGACCATCACTGTAGAGGTGATGGTCACCAGGATGGAGGTGGTGGCCATCAAGGTAGAGGTGATGGCCACCAGTGTAGAGGTGATGGCCACCAGTGTAGAGACAATGACCACCAGTGTAGTGACAATGACCACCAGTGCAGAGGTGATGGCCACCAGTGTAGTGACAATGACCACCAGTGCAGAGGTGATGGCTACCAGTGTAGAGACAATGACCACCAGTGTAGAGGTGATGGCCACCAGTGTAGAGGTGATGGCCACCAGTGTAGAGACAATGACCACCAGTGTAGAGGTGATGGCCACCAGTGCAGAGGTGATGGCCACCAGTGTAGTGACAATGACCACCAGTGTGGAGGTGGTGGCCACCAGTGTAGTGACAATGACCACCAGTGCAGAGGTGATGGCCACCAGTGTAGTGACAATGACCACCAGTGCAGAGGTGATGGCCACCAGTGTAGTGACAATGACCACCAGTGTAGAGGTGATGGCCACCAGTGCAGAGGTGATGGCCACCAGTGTAGAGACAATGACCACCAGTGTAGAGGTGATGGCCACCAGTGTAGTGACAATGACCACCAGTGCAGAGGTGATGGCCACCAGTGTAGTGACAATGACCACCAGTGCAGAGGTGATGGCCACCAGTGTAGAGACAATGACCACCAGTGCAGAGGTGGTGGCTGTTGATGCAGAGGTGATGGCCACCAGTGTGGGAGGAATGTCCATCAATCTAGAGACAATGACCACCCATAGAGAGGTGTTGGCCACCACTGCAGAGCTGATGACCACCAATACTGCGGAGAGGGGTAAAAAACCCCAAAGGATGGAAGACGGATGAGGCTGTTTTCCCATGGAACAGCAAAAACACCCGGAGGCAGCGCTCCAGCTCTTCCTCCCTCATCCCAAATTGTTCCTCTGTGAGCCGCCTTGGCTTTGTTCCCGCTGCTGATGTCTCCAGCCCACGTTGGGAATGCAGAGTGTTTATAAAGCAATTTGGGATTTGGCTTGCTTGGCTGAGCACTTCAAAAACTCATTTTGAATTGAGAGTGGCATCTGCAGCAGGATGGGGCCGGGCCTGTCCTAATGCCGGGAAAGGCACCGGGATGTGAATGTGGATGTGCCATGGGATGAGGTGCACTCCTGAGGACTCCCAGAAGGATCTCTGCATCTCTGTCCCAGCCACCCCTCAGCTCCGGATGGCGTTTGGTCACCTCGTGGCACCGGGGGCACGTGTCATCAACCCGCTCCGCTGCCAGGTGGGACGGAGAAGTCTGGGAGAAGAAGACAAAAATTCCTTATGAATTTTCACTTCAGCGCTGAATAAACCGCAATCCATCCGAAGACGAAAATTATCTGCCTTGTTTTTGGCGTCGAGCGTAGGCGTTTTGCGGCCTTGTCATCCACAGCCGTGTCCCTCAAAGCCACGCTCAGCAGGGACCTCTCCAAGCGGGAAGGCAGAAGACTCCGAGCGTGCCCCGGGCGCCACTCTTTGTCCTGCCCGAATGGGGAGCGATTGAGGAATGAGGAGAAGCGGAATTGTTGAGCTGTGCCGTGAAAAGGTTCTGCAGGTGGTGGCTGAATGGGCTCAGGTGCTGCATAAAAGGTATCAACCGGGCTTTATCTCCGCGTTGGCAGCTCCTTATCCAGCAAGAAAAGTCGGGATGTGCCGGTGCTGCGGGCGCTGGGTGAATTAATTCGGAGCTGGTATTCACGGAGGGGAGGGGAGAGGCACCTGGGCTGCTTTGATGGCTCTGCCAGGGTCTGAGGAGCAGAGGTGACAGGGACATGTCCTGGTGCCACCACCCCGGGTGTGGCTGCTCGCCTGCAGCGGCCCCGTCCGCTGGGAAGGATTTGGAAATCCTGTAAATGAAGGGGAAAGACGGGAATCTGACCAGCAAAGGGCAGCAAGCTCCGCTCTCGGGCTTATCTCAGCGGTTCAGATAGGCAGAAATGCGAGGATTTTCCTCTAAACAACCCTTTCCCAGGAAAACAGCTGATCTTAACTGGCCTTAGGGCTGGAATCCAGCCCTGTTCCAGCGCTAATCCACTCATTGCATTTCCAGTGTCAGTTTGTGACCAATTCAGATCACAGGCAGCTGGCTGTAAAATGGTTTTCTCTGGGAGAAAACGTGTTTTCCGGGGATTGGGAAGGGCTGGGGGAACTCCTGTGTGTGCAGACAGGTCATGGAGGTGGCAAAAGGCTGTTGTGTGGCAGAGCTTAAAGCTTGGTTGGGTTCATGTAGCAAATTATTTCAGAAAAATACAGGCGGTGGAAGGACAGTTCGTGTCTGTCATCATTCTGCACGCTTTGATTCATTCCAGGTACGGAAACCCAAGGATTTTATCACTGATTTCCAAGAGCTCGGATCCTAATCTCCAGCAAATTCTTATTTGGCTGCAGCCGAAGTGCTGCAGGAGACGGGAAGGTGGTTCAGAGGGAGCGCGTTCGTATCGCTGCTGTCCCGGGGTTAAATCCAGCTGGGATGCTCGGGGATGTGCTGGGACACCGAGCAAGGAAAACCATCCCTGGGGAGGCACTTGCTGCCCTAAATCCCCACTGCAGCTCACTTGTGTCCAGCTGGACAACTTCCAACACTCCCAGGGAGGAAATATTTGGAGGGGTGCTGTTGTCTTTCCAAAATCCTTGGTATGTGGGATTGATCCTATTCCTGTCTCCATGCTCATCCGGGAAATTCTGCTCTCTGCCCATGGAGCGATGTGGAGCTTCTGGCTCCGGAGCAGGAGTATTCATGAGATTCTGGAGTTCGGGGTTCTTCTGGGTTTCATGGACTCGTGGGGTGGTTTGGGTGGGAAGGGACCTTAAAGCTCATCCCATTCCACCCTCTGCCATGGGCAGGGACACCTTCCATTATCCCAGGATGCTCCAGGTCCCATCCAAGGTGCCCCTGCCCATGGCAGAGGGCTGGAATTGTACGGTCCCTAAAGTCCCTTCCAACCCAAACCATTCTGTGATTCCCTTTGGCAATTCTGTGATGATTTTCACCAGAAAAAAAGGACAAAACCTCTCCCAGGGGAGGAATCCGAAACCACTGCATGCCAGAATTCCCAGGGACGGAGGAACTGGGAGAGGGGAACGCAGTGGAGCCAAGCTGGGGGAGAGCAGCGGAATGAAACCGCGGAACTTTCAATGTGTTAACCAGAAGAGAATCAAATCAACGTCTGCAGCCACCAGACCTCTTTAACTAGCTGTGTGTTGTGTGTTTTATTTCCCAGGCACAGGTATCCAGCCTCATCTTTCCAAAGTTGCCTGGAATGAGCGTGGGTGGATAGAGAAAAGCAAAAAGAAAAAGCCCTTTTTTCGTGGGCGGGAGTCGAGGCAGCAGCCACCCACGTCCTCCATTATGATATTCAAATGTCAATATATTTTTAATTGGTTTATATCCATCCCCCCTCCCCCCCCCCCCCCAATCCAGCTGCCTTTGGTAATTAAGGCTCTGTAAAGAGATTTTACTGTAATTGGTACAAGAAGGAAAATTGGAGGACATTATACAGTGCATGGGGTTGGGTTGGGGGATTATTTTTTTTTTTTCCCCTCCCTGTCTTTCCTCTTTTGACTCATTTTACATCTGTGATCTTTGTATCCCGAGGGAGGAGGAGGGAGCCACGGCCAGCTCTGCACAAAAACTCGGAGGCGGGAGGAGCAGGTGGTTTGCTCCGGGCTGGGATACAGGGAAAAGCCAGGAGCCAGCGCAGGTTGTCCCCTGTGGCTCCACGGCGGTGCCACCAGGACACGCCGGGAGCAGCGAGAGCTCCCTCCCGGTGCCAAACCGGGAGAGCCCCCGGCTCCCCGCGGAATCTCCAGTCTGCCCCGAGCCAAGAGGCCAAAACCTGGCCAAAACCCCGTGATGATTTACAGCTCCCTGCTTTATAACCTGGGGCTGTTCCTCCAGGAGGGATCGTAACTTCTCTTTCCCTTCTCCTGTTCTTCCAGCCTGTGTAAAGGACGGACTCTCTACTCCGTGGTGAGGGACGCCAAAATTGTCCTGGATGTCAACAAGACGAGGCAGATAGCACAAGAAATCGTGAAGGTATGGTCTGGTGGGGTCTGGATCCGGAAAAACCCACCGAGAGCCCAATCCAGTCGTTCTGGGGAGCGCGAGAGGAGCAGCCAAGGATTCTGAGCAGGAGAGCTCTGCTTGGCTCTAAAATCCAAGGACTCTGGGCAGGATAGAACTCCTTGGGTTTAAAATCCAGGTCCTCTCTCATGTGGGGTGGCCCCAAAGCTTCCGTGGGCTCCCCATGCTTGGGAATCTTCCTGGCCACTGCTCCTCTTCCCCGCTGGAATTTCAGGTGTTTAAATCCAGCGCTGCTGCTGTGAGGGAGTTCCTGGTGGGATATTCCTTTCCTCTTGGAAAAAAAATGTAATAATCATGGAATCCAAGAATGGTTCGTGTTGGAAGGGAGCTTAAAACTCACTCCACCCCCTGCCATGTGCAGGGACACCTTCCACTATCCTAGGCTGCTCCAAGCCCTGTCCAACCTGGCCTTGGACACTTCCAGCATGCCCAGTATTCCCATAAAGCATTCCCAGGGCCAAGGCTCCCGAAGAAATCCGTGCCATGGTCCCACGAGGCCAAGCTCACGTACCTTTTCCAGAACTAAAAACGCTTTTCCTTTCCCAGGGATGACCCCAAGTGCATCTTCCACACTCCAGACGTGTCCCTATGAGCAATCCCACGGAGGATGCTCCCGTGGCAGGGTGGAGCGGCTGGGAACTGGTGTCCCGAGCCCTCACAGCTTCCCACGGGATGTTGGCAGCAGCACTGAGGTGTTGAGCTGTCTGCCAGAGTGGGGCTGCGCTGTGATTCCAAACATGTTTATCCCTGGAAGTATTTGGCACGTGCTCTGCCATGGGAGCTGTGATGCTGCCCCGTGCCCTGCTCAAGGTCAGCCAACACCTCCACCCTGGAGCCCAAACCTGGAGCTGATCCCACGTCTAACGGTGGGAAAACGACACAGAATCAGGTTTTCTGGCAGATCTTAACCTCCCCTTAAATATTCAAACGTGGGTTAACAGCAGAATGTGTTCGGCAGCATTTCCTGGGTGGTGCTTGGGCTCTGTCTTACTAAATTGCCTATTTCGTGTTTATTTAGACCCAGTTTTAACTTTTTAAATTTAAATTACTTCGATTCTCCTGGGGTCTCCAGGCGGGAGCTGACAGGTGAGCACAGCCTGAACCTTTTGCTGCCTCGGAGCCTCTGCCTGAGCGGGGGTGCCTGAGGCAGCCCAGAGCCTCTCCCCTCGTAATTCCTACTTCTGATCCACGTTTTCCACCTCTTAGACTGGCACTGAGCAAACACTTGAAGCATCACAGTTTAGCCTTGTATTTTCCCCCCTTTTTGTGCTCAGGGCTTTTGCCTCCCAGATGTTCCCAGCGGGAAGAACGGCTCAGTCCAGCCCCTTTCCCTGCGTGGGTTCACTGCTCCGTGTGGGTTTCGAGGATGAGGCTGACATCCTTGTTTTCTGCAGCTGGCGCCTGTTAGGAACGTGCTGGAAACCTCCAGCTCTGCGGTGCTGAGAGGCACAGGGACTTTGTATCCAGCCCAGGTCCCTGGAGGAATTAGCAGAGCTCCGAAGGCTCTCCCCGTGCAACAAAGGGAATTCCTGGAGAAGTCCAGCCCTGCCACAACGCCATGACCCAACCACCAGGCCCATTCCTGCTGAGGAGCAGCTTTCCATCTTCCCCCACCAACCTCCAGCAGAGGTTTTGTGGGCTTGGAAGTGCCAGGCGTTGGGAGGCAAAGGGAAATCCCAACACCTCGGTTTGGGTGGGCTCGGAGCTGCATTGTCTGGAGGCTTTGGATTTGCTGCGCGGTCACAGCAGTTGTTTGGGTTTATCCTTTGAGTCCTGGAATGTGACGGGAGAGCTGCTCAGCTCATCGGATTAGTGGGTGCAAGGTTATCCCGAGATGCTCGGGAGGGGAAGGATGATTTATCCCGGGAGCGGTGCCGGCAGAGGGAGCTGGCTTTTCACACAGCCGAGCAAATTAAGGCATTACTGGGCCCGGAGTGTTTCCTCACGGATCATCCCGGGGGCTGAGGTGGCGGGGCTGGAATTTGCAGTGGGATCTGCATGGAGCGAAGTGAGGGATTTGGGTTTGCCCGGAGAAACTCTTTTGGCAAAGGCTGGGCTGCGTTTGATGATTCCGTAGAGATGAGCTCACCACTGGATGGGGGAGCAAGGTCTTGATGTCGCTCTGCGATCCCGTCGCCCTCAAACAACGGGAAGGGGCTGCGGAACATTCCTGTGGCACTGGGGCTCACCCGTGGATGCTCAGGGCCCTGCACTGCACCTGGCCAGAGGAACGTCGGAATGTTGTTCCTTGCTCCGCCCTGGCGCTTTCTGGAGGCGACAGTGACATTTGAAAGCCGATTTTTAAACCTCATCATTATTTCATGTGCTGGGAACTGGAGACCCCTAATTAATCCCGGTGCCTGGAATGGTCCTGGCATCCAGCCCCAAATCCTTTCCTTCCTCCAGCATCCTTTGGCAGAAGCTCTTTAGGATTTGCTCCTTGCGGGGCGCAGTGAAACCCCCATATCTTGCTGGGTTGGGGTGTTTTTCCATTTGTTTTCCCACTTTTTCCAGATGGTGGAATTTGGATTAGGTCTTCTAGCTCCACATCAGCCGCCAGCTTAAAAATAAATTCTTCTCGCGCAGCCTGCGTGGTTAATGATGATAGATGAAAAGATGAGGCTCAGGATGGATGGATCCCCACGGAATTCCAGATAATAAACGCCCCCTTTCCAGTGACAGACAACCAATATTCCCTCTTAAGCAACAGTTTGCCGGCCTGTTGGGCATTGATCCCTCAGCAGCATCCCGCAGATCAAGTTTTCCCTGAGTCTGCTTAGGAGAGTGAAAAGTGGGACATCATCAAAATCCCTGCTGAAGTTGGGATAAATGTGTTTTATCCCCCTCCCCGTTCCCAGAATTATCCCGCGGAGCTGAACATCCGCCACACGGAGCTGCCAGCAGTCTGCTTGATTTGCCGATGCTAAACAGGAGAGTTTGGATTTCCCACCCATGGCCTTTTTGTGCCTCATTAGCGCTAATTTTAATTAACTGCCGAGCAGTTTTTCCTGGGGGAAAGGAATTAAGGCAGGACTCCTGCGAGGCACCCGTTTCCAGGCGGATGGGGCCGTCGGAAGCGCCGGTGGCTCCGCCAGGGCGATGGGGAGCGGTGACTTATCACCCTCCTCTCCCAGCCCCCCAAAAAACGGAGGCAAAAACATCATCACCATCCATTTCCCAGCGGAGGATTCCAGGGAAGCGGCTGCTGGGAGGGTTTGGCGCTAATTTTTCCTGCGGAATCAATTAGTCAGGAAGACGAGTGGGTGTTGCTGCAGCTGGGACACCCACACCACGATCCCATCTCCCTCCAGGAGCCCATCCCAAACCAGGGACCCCTTCGGACACTTTCCCTTCCCGCAGGGCCCTTTGGGGACGTGGCCCAGCTTGGACGTGCCGTGGTGGCTCACGGATGCTCGAGCATCCCATGGGAATGCCGCCAGTCCGGCGTTATCCCGTCCCTTTGTGCCGCCTGTGTAACTCCGGGGTGTTTTCCTGTCTCTGTTCCATCCCAGGGAATGGGATACCTGCATGCCAAGGGCATCCTCCACAAGGACCTCAAATCCAAGAATGTCTTCTACGACAACGGGAAGGTGGTGATCACCGACTTCGGGCTCTTCAGCATCTCCGGAGTTCTCCAAGCAGGCAGGTAGGAGGACACGGACACACTGGAGTTCCTCCCCGTGCCCTAAAGCTGGGAGCATAGGGAAAGATCCCAAAAAGTCCTTCTCTGAGTGCCTTTTTGAGTCCCCAGCCCCAGGAGTTCAAGAGGCCTTTGGGTGTCGTGGGCTCTGTTTGAAGGGAGTTGGCTTTGATCCGTGGGAAGGAACACGATGCCATGTGTGAGCCTCTGGAATTTCGGTGCGGAGAGGCAGATTGTGCCTCTTGGACCAGCCTCTTCCCATGGGATGCATCATTTCCATGGCCAAACTCCCCTGCAGCCACCCAGGAGATGCTCCCATGGCAGCAGGGCTGGTTCATTCCCTGGCTTTTCCCTTTCCATCGTTATAATTCCCTGGCATCTGCTTCATCTCCTGCCTGGATTGAGTGAAGCCGTCCCTGTGCTGTCCCCACTCCGGTGACATTTTGGGAATTGCAGACATCTGGCCATGGTGTCTGTGCTGGGCATGGAGCAAGACACGGAAAATGAGAGCCAAGCTTGGGACTTTCACAACATTGTGACATTTTGGGCTCTCGGAGGGTTTAAATCTGAAGGTTTTGGTAAATTCTCCTTATTCAATTTATTTTCCCAATGCTTTGGGAGGTTTTCCAGCTGTAGGAATGGCAGGGAGAAGAGTTCCAGCAGCTGTGGAAACTAGGAAAAGCAAAGCTGGGGTGGAAAAAGGAAACACAATTGGGGAAGGAAGAACAGAGACGATATTTTCCATTTTTTTAATCGAGGAATAAGGACGTTGCTGGCTTTTCCCACCTTTCCCACTGAACCCTTTGTGGTGGGAGCAGCACAGGCCAGGCTTGGGCAGTTTTCTCCCGGTCCTTCCATCTCCAGGGCAAAGATGCTCAGGAGATAAAAAGCCTCTTGGAAATGAGGGATTTTCCCCCCATTTCCCGGTGATGAGTTCAAAGGATTAGAGGATACGGCAGCGGCCACCTCCCTCCATCCCACACTCCCAGATTTTCCACTCTGCCTGGATAGATATCAATGGATTTTAGCACAGACTTGGCCAAAAGTTTTGGAAGGCCAGGAAATCAGGATCTCCTGCTGTGGCAAAGTGGGGTTTGCCTCTGGTTCGGCAGCTGGGTGGGGGGTTTGGGATTCGGGGCCTGCCAGGAGGAAGGGACAGCTCATTCCAGCAGGGAATGAGGATTTGGGCAAAGCTGGCCAAGTTCTGCCAGGAATCTTTGCTGTGAAGGTCAGGGATGCTCCAGAGGTGGAATGACGAATGGGGTTTCTGATGAGGTGGCCGATGTGTGGCCACCTCTGCCCAAGACTGGGATGTCCCTTGTGGGGTCAGAATCCAGGAGGTGACTCGGGAGAGGAAGGACGGCCAAGAAAGCAAGGCTGGATAGAAATGAGCAGGGTTTTGCTGGAAAAAAATGGAGAGAATGAGAAAATCTGTGCCCTGGGCTGCTGGCAGCTGGTGTTTTCTGCTGAGAGAAGATCAGGGATCCGCAGCCACCGTGAATTCTGGAACAGGAAGCGTCTGCAGGTCTGATCTCCCCATTTCAGGGTGGGGTTTTGCTGCTTTTGGTGTCTCTCAGATGAGGACGGGAGATAAACCCCAATTTGGGTCCTTAGAGGCTTGGAAAAACATCTCTTGGGAAGGAAGCAAATTCCTGGAGGTCAGGTTAAGGGCGGTGACATTTCTTCAGCTGGTTTCGCTGGGGTTAAAACTCTTCCTGCAGAGATTTGGTGGCTTGGTGTCTCATCCTGCTGAAATCAGATTTATTCCTCCTTTATTTAAATGTTCTTGGTCTCGGTGGGGCCGCTCTGGAATTAGGAGGAGCATGAGGTGGGTCTTGAGGAGTCTGGGGAGCTCTTCTGCTCCTGCTTTTGCCCTGGGCGTGGCTTGGAAGACGCTCAGCTGGGTGTGGATGTGGAGTCGGGTAAACTTTGGTCACAACCCCTCAAACTGCTGCGACTGAGCCGCCTCTGGGATCCCGTTAAAGCCCAGCCCTCGCTGCTGGGAGCTCATAACCCACAGAGGCTTTGCCAGGGACCAGCTGCGCATCCCAATCCATTCCCGGAGCATCCCGAGCCTGCCTGTGGCATCTCTCAGCCCTGAGCCACTGCAGTGAGCAGGAACAAAAGCCCCAGGAGCAAACCCGGCCTCGCTGAGGCCGCTGGAGCAGATCCAAGGGCTGCCCGCTGCATCCCGCCGCTCCCGGGAGGGAGAGGCAGGCACAGGGAAGCACCAGCGAGCCCAGGCCTTTTTGATTGCCCAGGTGCTTAACGCTGGTCGGTAATTAAGAGCTGGAGGGTGGAGGGAGGTGGCCGGGCAGCTGAAAGCCTCCCCTCTGTGCCGAAGTGCTTTTCCCGCGGTTCCGGAGCGACCGAGCCGCGCCGCAGCCGCTGATTGCGGCGGAGATTCCAACAGGTGGAGAGGAGAGGAGCCACGGACACCCCCAGGGGACAGGGAGGCTTCATCAGTGATTCCCGGGAGTGGCAGGGTCCCTCCCGAGCGAAGAGGTTCCTCTGGTGCTGCCAGACCTGTGGCTGGGAATGGGGACGGCTTTGCAGACGGGAGGATCCGGACGGCGCCACTCGGGGGTTAGGAGTCAGCTTTGGGGTGGGGCCCCACCCCTGGAGGGTGTCCCATGGGATTTTGGGCCCAGGCTGACATTCAGGAGGACAGACGACCCCACAGCCATCCCTCAGCCCTGTTCGTGCCCGTCTTTGGGAGGGTTCCAAGCACAAACAGGGAGAGTTCCTGGCGGGAGCCAGCGGGCTCGTCCTTCTCCAGCGTGGTGTGGGACGGTTTCGTTCCCTCCTGCTGCTGAGCTCGGGCTCGGACACACGATGGAGCTGTCCAGGTGTCTCCGCCGCTGACGATCCAGGGATTTCTGGAAGCCAGCAGTGTATCCAGGTGCCTGCTGGAGGAGGTGAAGGGTGGAGAAGTCGCCAATGCCATCGCCAGCGCTGGCCGAAGGATCCCGATGTGTTTATCCCGAGCAGGGGGAGGTGGAGGAAGGACAGATGAGGTGAAAGGAGGGGCTGATACAAAGCCAGGCCGCTCCCATGGGAGATGCCGCTGGAGGCTTGGAGAGGCTGTTTTGGGGCCAAACACCTGAAAACACCAGTTCCCAGGCTGTTACTTTAGGATGGGTTTGCTGGGAAGAGGCTCTTTGTGGTTCCCAGTCCAGCTGCGGGGCCGCTGCGGGAATTGATCCCCGCTTTACAGAGTCCCTTCAGGGGTTTTGGTGCAAGGGGCACTGCGGGGGCCCCAGCAGATCCTGAATCTCCATCACCAGGAAGAGCCAACGCTCCCCTTAAGCACCATCCCGTGCCCCGGTTTTGTCCTGCTGCCCGGCAGGGACATTTCTCGGAGCGGGGCTAAAACCTGACTTTGCAAGGATGACGCGGGAAAAGCCGGGCTTAAAACCCTTGGGAGGAGGATGGGAAGCTGGGGGCTGTGGCACCCACGGCTCCGGCGCCGTGTCCCGGCAGGAGGGAGAACAGGCTGCGGATCCAGAACGGCTGGCTGTGCCACCTGGCCCCCGAGATCATCCGGCAGCTCTCCCCGGACACCGAGGAGGACAAGCTGCCCTTCTCCAAGCACTCGGATGTCTTCGCACTGGGGTGAGTCCCGGGACACCGGGAGCAGGGAACGGGCGTGGGTGGGTCAGCTGGGAGCTGCTCAGGGCACAGGAGGGGGTGAGGGCACTGTTGGATTGCCCCAAATCCCAGGGGACGCTGCCAGATGGAATTCCCGTTGCTGGGCTGGATGAACCTTCCGGCTTTGAGAAATTTTGAGTGAAGCCATCCCATGATCACCGAACCCTCCTGTTTTAGACCAGGCTGGCTCTGGGTAATGGGATCCAGAGTATCCTGAGGATGCCAGCCTGGGGGCGCAGGGGGCTGGGGTGGGAACGCCGGTCTGGGAGCCCCTGGACAGCCCAAATTAACAAATCCTCCTGTTCTGGACTGGAGTGGTGCTGGGCAAGGGGATCCAGAGGATCCTGGGAATGCCAGCCCGGCACCATCTCTCCCCTGCACCCTCCTGGGGTGGGAACTGATGGGAAGGTGCTCGGATGATGGATGGGGATGCCAAGGGTTGGGGACACAGGTCTGGGAGCCCCTGGACACCCCAGTTCCCCTCTCCAGCCACTGCAGTGGGCCGGTGGAGGTTCCAACTCTATGAGGAGCTGCCAAAAGCCGGGGAAATGAGAATTCCTAAGTTTTCCTCAGCAAACCAGTTCATTCCTCCTGCCCTTCTCCTGCCCACAGACCTCCCTGAGGGCACGAGCCCAGTCCCACCTCACTAAACCCTTCCCGAGGCAGACGCAGATTTTACACAGAGGATTAATTTTCTCATGGATACCTCGAAGGCTGTGGGATTAGGGAGCGTGGGCCCGTTATCCGAGGCAGTATTCCCATCAAACCCGCAGTAATTACAGCTGCAAGGGTCTGGCTCCGTTTCTTTTCCTTTTTTTTTTGCCCTCCCTGAGGTACAACTTCGGCACAGAAGTAAAGAGGTAATTAAAGGATCATATCCAACTAAGTGAGAGTGGGTGGGGAGACGTAATTTCCCCTTTTTTCCCTCAAGTGTGAGCTCTGCCCTTATGGAAAGCGTGCGTTTCCTGAAAAGATGAAAAGGTTTCCCCACGTTTCCCCTCTCTCTTGTTTCTGCTGCTCTCCATCAAGCCCAGGAGGCTCAGGGATGACCCGGAGGGGTCGCTTCCCTCCAGGGATTTGGGGATTGGGGTCAGCAAGAGGAAAAGAGCTTTTAAAGATGACTAAAACTCCCAGTGAGAAACTGGAATTAGCGCCTTGGATGTGTTAAATCCAATCTGAGGGTGCTTGGGTGCTCCTCCTGAGGGTTTTGTCCTGCGCCCACAGGATCTGCCCCTCTCCAAGCCCCCATTCCTCTGCACCCACATAATTCTCCCACTATCCAATTTTTTTTTTTTTTTTTTTTTTTAGATTTCCAGCCAAACTGTGCATGCAAAATCAGAAGGATTCCAATTCCCCTAAATCAGGGGGCTTCCCTAACCAGGAGGAATCTTTGGTTTTTTCAGACAGATTTTTTCCACCCTGATGTCATTTTAACCCTGGCTTTTGATGCTTTCAGTGATCACGAGGGCATCCCTGGGAGGGAAAAGCAGGTCCAGGGAATTTGCCTTGGACAACGGGGCTGGCATTTTGGGAATCCAGGCTCATCCAGGCTCCGGGTGCCAGAAAATGATGATGCAAAACTTCCAGGCAGCAGCGGGGGCGGCAAAACCACCGGGGTGCCCACCAGTTCCATCGGTGATGCCCTTGTTTTGGGATATTCCCTTGGCTCCGGGATTCCTCACGGAAAAGAGGGCCTGGCTTAGCCATGAGAGCAGGAGCAGATGGCCGGGGCCTCACGTGGCCATCGCCTGGTGAGGACACCTGGGATGGTCCATGGCACGGCTTGGATGGATTTTTGGAGCTTGGAGAGCTTTTTGTAGGAGAAAAAGGGAAAAGCTGGAGTGAAAGCGAATTCTTGGGGTCGTCCCTTCCCGGAATTCTGCTGGAGTGGTGGCAGCTGGATCCCCACCATCCTCTCTTCAGCTGCTCCTCGGGCAGCGCTGTTGCATCCAGGTGGGACATTCCCGCTTGATGTCACAGGATGGCTCTGCTGGGCCTCCATCAGCCTCTGTCCTCCTTCCCTCCAACCAGTGGGTTGGGATCTCCCCTGGTGGGAATCAGAGCTCGCTCCAGGTCGAACTCCTTCCTCTGGAAAACAGGAGAGGTGACGCCTCTGTAAGGAGGGCTGAGCACCTCGGGTGTCACCTGGGATGAAACATCTCCTGGCCGAGGTGGGTCTGGAGCAGGGAGAGATGCTGGATGTGGGTGCAGTGGCGGGGCGTCTCCCCATCCTGAATCCCCCGGGGCTGCTCCGTCTCTAATTCCCGGTGTCTCCCCCCAGCACCATCTGGTACGAGCTGCACGCCCGGGAATGGCCCTTCAAGACGCAGCCAGCGGAGGCAATAATCTGGCAGGTGGGAAGAGGGATGAAGCCCAACCTCAGCCAGATCGGGATGGGCAAGGAGATCTCGGTAGGTGCTGTGGGGCCCTGCGTGGGTGTGCATGGATTGGGACATGGCTGGTGGGGAAAACCTTGGAAAAACCCCCTGGATCCGACCATCTCATCCAGCCAGGCTTGGTCCTGCTGCCGTGCTCAGCTTGGGTGTTCCCTTTGCTCCAGCCTTTCCCAAAGATGTGGGGATGGAGATGGGTGCTCATGGGATGGACGGCTCCCCCTTCATCCCAGCCTTTCCCAAGGATGTGGGGATGGAGATGGGATCCTCATGGGATGGACAGCTCCCCCTTCATCCCAGCCTTTCCCAAGGAAGTGGGGATGGGGATGGAGATGGGATCCTCATGGGTTGGGCACATTCCCTCCATCCCAGCCTTTCCCAAGGATCCAGTGATGGGATGGCTCCTCGTGGGATGGACACATCCCCTCTATCCCGGCCCTTCCCAAGGATGTGCTGATGGGATGGCTCCTTGTGGGATGGACACATTCCCTCTCTCCCAGCCCTTCCCAAGGATCCCGTGATGGGATGGCTCCTCATGGGATGGACACAGCCCCTCCATTCCCAGCCCTTCCCAAGGATCCCATGATGGGATGGCTCCTTGTGGCCGTTGGGGCTCAGGATGTGGTGGGAGAGGGACTGGCTCAGTTCCTGCCGGGAATTGAGGGCCTGGCCGGGATTCCTCACGCGCTCTCCCTGTGGCTCCAGGACATCCTGCTGTTCTGCTGGGCCTACGAGCAGGAGGAGAGACCCACCTTCACCAAGCTCATGGACATGCTGGAGAAACTGCCAAAGCGCAACCGCCGCCTTTCCCACCCGGGGCACTTCTGGAAGTCGGCAGAGTAAGTCCCAGCCTGCCCATCCTCCTCTGCTCCCGGATTCAGTGGATGGGGAATGCCCAGCCCAGGGACCCTTCCCAGACCCTCAGCCACCGCAGCTTCCAGCCTGATCCCTTCTCCTCCCACGGCCAAATCCTGCTCTGTTCCATTGCTTTGGCTTAGTCACCTCCCTCAGCTCCAGGAAACGGCGTCAGTGGGTCCCCAGTCGGGATTTCGGGATCTGCCCTGTCGGGAACAGCAGGCAAAACGTGGAGCAATCGCTTAGAAACTCATTTTCCTCCCTGGAATTTGTCATATTGTGACAAATAGAACCAAACCCTCGCCCGTGCGGGGGTGGCATCCACGGGGGGGATTTTTCCTGCTCCCAGCGTGCATCCCCGGAGGCTGGAAATGGGAATGGATGGAGGGAAGGAGAAGTGAGCTCAGGGAGAGAAGTGAGGACATTTGGGGGGCTTCAGGAATCGCTCTTGGTCCTTACAGAGGGCTGGCGACGCCGATTTCTCCCGCTGCTGATAACGAACTGCCTTTCTTCCTTATCTGGGCGGCCCCGGGAGCGTCTGGAATGTCGCCGGTGCCACCCCTGTCCCCGGGGAGCTGCCGGGAGCAGCCAAAGCCCTCGGTCCGGCGGCCCCAAAACACCCGGGCAGAGGTGTTAATCAGGAGCGGAGTTAATTCCCGAGCCGCGCTCCGAGCGGGCACCAGCGCGGCTCCGGCAGCCGGGCGAGGAATGGTGCAGGATGCGGGGCCGCGAGGCATCTGCGGAACTGCCCCGCTGCATTTGGGAATGATTTCCCATTCACTGAGCCACGCTCTGCCTGCCCCGGGCTGGGGCTGCCCCGCAGCTCCCTGCTAATTACCGGCCCAATCTTTTGTTAATTAGGATGTTGCTGCTCGTTCCCCGCAGTCCGGGACTCTGGCCGTGCTCGGGATGAGCTGTCTGTGGCACGCTCAGGCTCTGCCCTCCCTGGATCCGAGGGATCGGGGCACAACCCCCGCGGGATCCTGGCTGCCCAGGGACGGCAGCGGCAGCCGGGGAGCCCTTTCCCCTCCCCAGGAGCCAGGCAGGCCGCGCAGGGAGGTGCAGGAGCTCACGGCTTCCCCCGGGGCCGCTGCTTTTGGGAGCAGCTCCGTGGCAAAGCCGTTCCAGGAGTTTGTTTTTAATTCCCGAAGATCTTCCCTGCAAACCCCCTCGTTTCCCTGGGAGGAGGCGCCCGGTGCTGACCGTGCTCCTTGTGTCCCTTCCAGGCTGTGACGGGAGGAGTTAAGGGACGGTGCCTTCCTCCCCCAGCGGGTCTCCTCTTCCTCTCCGCTCCCCACCCTGCGCTACGGAGGAGCAGCGGCGCCGGCGGCGGGCCGGGAATGGGACTCTACCCTTCACCATCCCGGGAATGCTCTCGGCGCGGGCGGGAGGAGCCCGAGCAGCCCCGGAACGCCCGGCTGCGGTGGGACGGGGACAGCGGGCGGCTCTCCGTGCGCAGGCGGTGGCTCTGGGGACAGTGCCACCCCCCGAGCAGGGGTGACCCACAGGACGATGACTTCGGTCTGTCCCCAGGGCTCCTCTGATCCCGATCCAGTGCTCACGACGGTGGTTCTCGGTTCTCTGTGGGTTTATTTAATTCCCTTTTATTTATTTCTTCTCGGTTTTGTCGTGGAAAAAAAAAAAAAAAAAGAAAAAAGAAAAAAGAAAAGGGGGAACGTGGCTGATTCACGAGTCTGTCCCCGGATCCCGCGGGGCCGGGGAGCGCCACTGCCATTAGCTGCTCCCCGCGGGGAAACGCGTCCGTCCCGCTCCCCCCGCGCCCCGCAGCCCCTCCGTGGGCAGCGCTGACCTTTCACAAGTGGCTTCTCTCCCTCGCGGCCGCGGCCACTCACGCGTCCCCCCGCGGGTCTCCCTGGCAGCGGGGCACCTCTCCACATTGCCGTTAATTTCTCCGCCGCTCCCATCAGCCAGCCCTGCCCTCACACTCTGCCCTGCTCCCAAAACGCCGGGTTTGGGCATGCTCTGGGGCTGGGCATGGCGGGGCAGCTGGAATTGGGGTCTGGGGTCTGTCCTCTGGCCTTGGCGGGCTCATCCCTACCGCCGGGAATGCAGACGGGCTCTGGTTGTACAGAACACCTCCCAGCCCCGCGCTGGGACCTCTCAGCCACGCCCAGGACCATTCCCCCCACATCCTCATCTCCCATCCAGCCCAGTTTTCCCAAAAAACCCCTCTCCTTGGGAGCGGCTGTTGCCCCCTGGATTCCAGGTGCTGCTGTTTCCCTCTCCCCCCAGCTCGGCTGGGCCCTCCAGCCTCTTGGATGAGCTGTCAGACGAGAGCAAATTGCATTCCCAGGCTCTCATGGAGCATAATTGCTTGACAGGAACCATCCCGGATAATTCAATTGTAGTCTCGGTTCGCTTTAATTTGGAGCCGTGACGAGGCTTTGCGAACTTCACCAGCCCTGGTTTGTCTGGCTGCTCCTCCGCCTCCCCCTCGCTGCCGCGGGAAGTGCTTTAGCATAAGTAAATGAAGATTAGAAACTTAATTGCGGCTGGGACGAGATGGGAACTTAATTGTGGGGGTGTTAAAATCCCCGCACGTGCACGTGTGACAATCCCAAGGTGGGCAGGAGCAGGGAGGGGCGGATCCAGCCCCCGAAAGGATCTGGAGGAGTCTCCTGCCGGTGTTTTCGGGATGCGCGGTGCGTGGAGCTGGGATGAGGCAGGATGGAATTGGTGCCCAGTGGGATGGGCAGGCTGTGCCCTCCTTTGGGCTAGCTGCTCCCTGCTGCAGCAGCACAGTTTGGGCTCCCCGAGTTAGGGCTCATCCCTTCATCCCACCTTCTCATCCCACCTCTTCTCCCGCCTTTCACCGACGGCCCCTGCAGCCCCTGCCGCCCCCCCAGCCCTCCCTGCTGCGCACACGTGCCAGAAACCTTGCACTAAAACCTCGGAGTCTCTCTGAGCTTTCACCAATGCCTTCACCTCCGCTCGGGGCCCGGCAGAAAATCCCCTTTCCCAGAGGTTTTGGGTGCTGGTGGGGCACGGGAGGTGTCTCCAACCCCCAGACCCCATCCGGAGGGGCCACGGCCGGTGTCCTGCTGCTGGGTTTGGTTTCTGAGCAGGTGTGAACGTCCCAGGCGGGCAGGAGAGAGGGGAAGGTGTTGGAAGGAGGAAGAGGATGACGCCAGGGGTGGTGCTCAGCAGGGCTGGGGCCTGCTGGAGGTTGTGTGGATTTATGGCGGAAGGGACAAAGTCCGTCCTGGGGTCGTTGTGGGTTTGCTCCCCGTGTCCCGAGTCCTCACCTGGCCTGGGAAGTCCCACCTTGGTGTGTCCCAGGGATGTCCCAGCTGCTGGCAGACCCCTGGCGGGTTTTACGTGCCAGGAGTGGAGGGAACAGTGAACTGACGGCTGCTGGCTTGGCTCCCTGTGCTGTCAGGGCCTCACTGGGCTGCAGCCTCGGCCACGGAACCATGGAATGGGGTGGGTGGGAAAGGACTCAGAGCTCATCCCACCCCACCTTCCTCTATCCCGGGGTGCCCCAAGCCCTGTCCAGCCTGGTTTGGGCACAGCCAGGGATCCAGGGGCAGCCGCAGCTGCTCTGGGAATTCCATCCCAGCCCCTCCCCGCCCTCCCAGGGAACAATTCCTGCCCAATTTCCCACTTAACTCTGCCCTCTTTCAGTTTAAATCCCCCCTTTTTCCACCGAATTTTGGGCATCTGGAAGAAACTAAATATTCCCACAGCCAACCTCTCCTTCCTCTCCACGCTCCTCCTCCCGTCTCCCCTCGCCGTGGTGTCTCAGCCACAGGCACAGCACAAAGGTGTCGATGGAAAAAGAGAATTTACGTCCTGAATTTATCCCAGAGGAGCTCCGAGGAGCAGCTCCTTCCCCTCCACTCCAGGCGCTCAGGCAGCCGCCTTATTTCCATCATTCCTCCTTATTTTTAACGTTTTCATTAGTTAAAAACAAAACAAAACAAAACAAAAAAAAACAGAACCCACTCACCAAACCAACAAGTCTTATTTTTGTTGTTGTTGTTTGGGTTTTTGGGGTTTTTTTGGTTTTTTTTTTTACTCAGCCTTTATGAAGGTTTTTTTGGGTTTTTTTTTTTTTTTTGGCCCGGTTTAAAAATACCCAGCGCTTGAGCGGGGAGGGAATGCAGGAGAAGATTTCCACACCGGCCTCTGATGGGCTGGCAGCTCGGGAGGAGGGAGAGGGCCCATCCGCGGGCTCGGCTTAGCCGGGAGCCAGCAGAGAGCCGGGGCTGTCCCCAGCCTGAGCTGGGCTTATCGCAGCGCTGCCTTTGGGATGCAGGAGCCACCCCCGGCCCCTCCCCTGGCCCAGCCCTGCGGCTCTGGCTGCTCCATCCTCCCCTCACCCTCCCAGGCTCTTCCCTGACCTTGCTGCTGCTGCTGGAGGTTTTCTCCAGCGTTTTGATGCTGATGGGAACACCGTGTCTGGGGCTGGCTCCTGTGGGCTCTCCCAGAGGCGGCCCCAAAGCTCCGTGTCCTTCTTTGGCTGCTAAAGGACATTCCCTGGTCTGGCTTTTTTCTTTTATTTCCCTTTCCCAAACCCTTGCTGAGCCCTGACCGGGCAATTTCTGGGAATGACGAGCTCAGAGTTCGGCCCCCGTGATTTTTACCCAGTCCTTGGCTGCGGCAGGAGCTGGGGTGATGCAGATTTTGGATGGATGGGAGGCAGAAATCAATGTGTTAGAGATGGAGGGGCTGCTCAACCTTTCCTAGGGCATGGAATTAGGGAATGGTTTGGGCTGGAAGGGGCCTTAAACCCCACGGGCAGGGACACCTCCCACCGTCCCAGGCTGCTCCAAGCCCTGTCCAGCCTTCCTTGGGCACTGCCAGGGATCCAGGGGCAGCCACAGCTGCTCTGGGCACCCTGTGCCTGCCCTCACCAGGAAAAATTCCTTTCCAACACCCAGTCCAACCCCTCCCTGTGCCAATTCGGGATTCTACGGAAGAGCCAGTGCCTGGAACTCGGCCTCTCTGGCTGTGTGAGGAGAAGAGCTCCGTGCTGGTGGTGCCACGAGCCTCTCTCCCGCTGCCCACTGCCCCCCAAGTGCCCTGGGTCGAGCCCCTCCTCCTTTCTTCACCCTTTATTTATTTTAAATTATTTCAATTTAAATCGAGTTTCTGCGAATTTATTTGAATGTCTACGGATTGATTTGAATTCGTCCGTTTTGCTGCCGGCAGCAGCTCTTCCTGGAGGGGGGAGCTTGGTCAGCTGCGAGCGCCGCCTTTAATTTCAGGTCCCTGTAAATTCCCAGGTTCCATCGCCTTGTACATAAGGTATATATGGAGATATATATCCATATCTCCATATGTATGTATATAGATATATACAGACCTCAGTCCTGTACAGTTTCCAAATGAACTCGCCGGCCTGCTTCGTTTTCTCCGTGGTAGTTCTGCAGAATGAGCTGATTTTCAGTTCCCTCTTTCTCCCCCTGACCTTCCCCCTTTTTTTTTTTTCTTTTTATAAATATATATATATAAATATATCTATATATATTTTGTTGTTGTCGTTGCAAAAAAAAAGAAAAAAGAAAAAATACCTCTGAAAAAAAAAAAAAAAAAAAAAAAAGAAGCTGGTGAGAAATACAAATACCAATCACCCCCAGAAACCACTGACAAAAAAAGAAAAAAAAAGGAATTTCTGAGAGAGGAACGATGGATTCTCCCCGCTGTAAATTTGTACAGGAACATTTCTAACGTTTTCTACACTTGAAGAAAGTAATTTCTAATTTCCGCTGGCTGGCTGGCTGCGAATCTCTGGGACCTGCAGGCCTGGATAGCCATTTGTTCCCGTGGTTTCTCGTGCAGTGTTTGGTGAGGTGACAGTGTATGAATTATTTATGCCAATAATAAAAAAAAAAACAAACCAAAAAACAGAACAAACAAACAAAAAAAAAACCCACAAAAAAATCAAAACACATTTGAAAAAAAAACCACCACGTTGCCCTGCCCTGTGCTGCTCCGCGTTTTCTCCTCGTCGTATCCCGGGATTTTTTATCCGTGGTAGGGTCTGGATGCGCCCATCAGAGCCTTGGGAGCGTCTCTGCCCGGTCCAGCACTGCCAAATCCCTTTTTCCCCTCTCCCCCAGCTCCCAGCCCAGCCCTTCGGGGATCAGAATTCCCAGCGAACGCTTGGGTGGGAGACGCAGCCGCGGGAACTGTGGGGATTGGGCACGTTGTGGGTGGCAGCGGATCCATTTCCACCCAGCTGCGCTGGGCGAGCGCCAGGGGACGGCCGGGCGCGGGGATGGGGCGCTGGAGGCTCCTGGCATCTGCCGCTCCGTTTGTTTTCCCTCTCCCATGCTGTTTTCCCGGGATGCCGCCATCAATCTGCCGCGCAGCCCCTCCGCTAAAGCGGCAGCGGCGGCTGGCGGGGGCGCCCAGGAGATGGAGAAGGAAACCGTGGGAAGTTCACAGGGTTTCCCCCCTCTCCTTCCCTCCTCGCCATTGCCCGAGCACTTGAAAGGTAAAATAATGATGGCGTGCCATTAATAAATCATGAACGCTCCACACTTCTGCTGTCGAGGGCTTTTCATCTTCCAAAGCCTGCGGGAGCTGGAACCAATTAAACCAGGCTCAGCCCGGGCGGGGAGCGAGGACGGAGCCATCCAGGGGGATTTTCTTGGGAAGGGGCTGCTCTGATGGATTCTCCCAGCAGGAGAAACGGGGGATTTGGGGGTACAGAGCCACCACTCGATGCCCTCCCTCGCTGGGTTCACCGTGGTGCCACCATGGATGTGCAACAAACGGGGTTCTTGGTAAAGCTGGAGGGCTGCCACCGGTCTGGAGAGGAACTGGTTGTGCTGGTGTGTAACTGGGCAGCCCTGGTGACTCCAGCTCCGGGGACAGAGCTGCTGGTGGCACTGCAGAGCCCGGGGCAGAGCGGCTGAGCTCGCTCCTGTCTTGTGGTTAATGAGATGCCAGCACCGGGGCGGTGAGAAATGTCAAAAACATTCCCCAGACCAGCTTTGACAGCGGCTTTGGCGGGTCGGGGATGCCTTTGGATAGATCCTCTGTGGATCTGTGTGCGTGTGTGCGTGTGCAGGGAGAGGCACGGGGACGCTCACGCGTGGTCGTCACCTCCTCCTTGCTGGGGATGAATCACGGGCCATTAATATTTCACAGGCAAAGGATAAACGCGGGGAGGGGCAGAGGAGCTCAGCCCCCAGGGCACAGCCCCAGCTCTCCTGTCACTGCTGCTGGCTGAGCCCACGGCGCCGCTCCTGCCTGGATGCTCTTGCTGTGGGCACAGCCGGGATGCTCCAGCATCAAACGGGGCTGGATTTGGGGGTGCTGAAACTTTTTGGGGCGGGTTGTGACGCTGGAGATAAGAAACCACCTCCGTTTCCACTAAATGTGTCCCCGTGGTGCCCCACCCTCCCTCGGGGCACACCGGGCTTGTCAGAGACACAGAATCTGCCTTGATTTGTTTAATTCTGCCCCCAGACTAAGCCGTGTATGGAGCTGGAGTGAACACCTCAGGCGCAGCGAGGTGTGGCTGGCAGAGCTGGCCGCTGGCCGCGGGCCCGTGCTCGCCCTGGGGCCGCGGCAGCTCCGGCTCCCCGTTCCCGGCCCGGAGCAGCAGAAGAAAAGGCTGGCGAGGAGCCGAGCCCGGGGCCGGGAGGGTGAGAACCCGCGGCCAGGGCTGCCGGGGGGTGCCGGGGAGGGCCGGGCGGACCATCCGCAGCCGCAGGCAGAGCTCGGAGCCGGGCCGGGGCTGGCGGCGCTCCCACAGCCCTGACCCGGCCCCGGCCCGTGCCGGAGCTCCCCCGGGCCGGGCTCCGCCACAATGGGACATTGTTCCCGGCTCTGATTTATGTCTCCTCCCCGGGCTGCTCTGCGCTTTCTCAGGAGCCGCAAGGAGCACGGTGCTTTCGGGGGGAGCCGGGGTGGGCTGAGCCCCGGGCAGCCCCCGCAGCGCGGCCCGGGGGGGGTCCTGCCTGGGGAAAGCTCCAGTTCCTCATCAGGGCTCGATTAGCTCATGACGGGCTGCCCTGCGCCTGGAGCGGGACACGCTGGGACAGCCCGAGCCCCGGGCAGCCCCGGGCAGCCCCGGGCAGGCGAAGTGCCCGAGGCCGGGCTGGTTGGCCGCTTGGGCCGTGGCCACCCGGCCTCTAACGGGATTGTGGCTCTGAGCCAGCGCGGAGCCGATCCCGCTTTGCGGAGATCCCGGCTGGCCAGCGGGATTAATTCCAGCCCGGGAGCGTCCCCAGGGAGGTTCCAGCATCCCCCGCCCGCTGGGAAGGGGCTGCCCTGCTCCGAGGCTCCCCGCTCCGGCTGTCCCGTTGCTCAGCAGATTCTCTTTCCTCACCTCTATTTTTACTGCTGCCCTCGGGGACAGAAACCTGAGCCCCTGTGGCTGCAGACACTGCGTGAGCTCCTGCCGGGCTCCCAGCGCAGGACCCTTCCCTCCTGGGAAGGAGGAGAGATTCCCAATTCCCAGCTTTTTGCCCTGAACTTGACCCTCGCAGCCTCCTCCAGAGAGCCGAGCCGTGCCCTGGGCAGCAGCAGGTAGAAAAACTGGCTGAAGGTTTCCCGGTGCCCCACAGTTTTTATTTATTCCTGTGTTTTTTTGGGGACAGGGTGGCTTTCTGTGCCTGGATTGAGGGGTGGGAGGGGGTCAGGGGACCCTGGGTGTGCTGTGGGGTCCCTGTGGGGTGGGGAGGGGTCTGTGATGCTGAAGGAAAACAGTCCCACACTCGGGGCTTGTGCCTGGGCACCTGGAGGGGAGAAGCTGTCCCAGAGGGGAATTGTCCCAGCAGGGTGTGGGTGACCCTTCCCAACACCTCGGGGTGCCAGACATCCCGGGAGGCTCTGGAGAGCCTGAGGAAATCCCTGTGCCCACATCCTGGGGACAGCCGTGGGGCTGGGGTGCTCTGTGGTACCCCGCGGCTCCATGGCCCCACTTCCAGCTGGTGGAGACACACATTCCAGCATCCTGGAAGGCGCAGGGCACTGTGGATGAGCCTTCAGCCTGTCCTTCCATCCTCCTCAGCCAGCAGCTCCTGTGGGGACAGCGCAGCTCCAACCTCCGCCAGCCCCACGGCCATGGGGCAGGACCAGGGAATTCCCACTGCCAGAGCCAGGAGATTCCCACTCCCAGAACCAAGAGACTCCCACTGCCAGAACCAGAGAATTCCCACTGCCAGAACCAGAGAATTCCTACTGCCAGAACCAGGGAATTCCCACTGCCAGAACCAAGAGATTCCCACTCCCAGAACCAGAGAATTCCCACTGCCAGAACCAGAGAATTCCTACTGCCAGAACCAGGGAATTCCCACTGCTAGAACCAGAGAATTCCCACTGCCAGAACCAGGAAATTCCCACTGCCAGAGCCAAGAGATTCCCACTGCCAGAACCAGAGAATTCCCACTGCCAGAACCAGAGAATTCCCGCTGCCAGAACCAGGGAATTCCCACTGCTAGAACCAGGGAATTCCCACTGCCAGAACCAGGGAATTCCCACTGCCAGAACCAGGGAATTCCCACTGCCAGAACCAGGGAATTCCCACTGTCAGAACCAGGGAATTCCCACTGCCAGAACCTTTCCCTTCCCGGCTCTCCGGAGCCTCCCTGCATGCCTGTGGCCATCCACGATGCCGATGCAGAGCCATTCCCACCCGGCAGAGCCGTGCTTTACCTGCCCCCAAAGCGTGGATGCACTGCTGGGAATGCAAATCCAGCTGGGAAGCAGCCGAAGGTTTGGGTTTGGGGGCTCAGGGGCTGATCCCTGCATGGGAGGGAAAATTCCAGCAGCAAATCCCCCATGGAAGGGGTGAGCAAGGAGCCGTCCCCATCCAGGGAGCTGGAAGTGGGGATGAATGGAGCAAGCAGCTGGGGATAAGAGTTAAGGGAGGTTAAATCCCAAAAAATAGCTTGGCCATGCCCAGGAAGGACCCATCCTGCTGAGCATCATCACCCATGGGATTTGCAGGACCAAAAATATCCGAAACCCGATCCAGGGACGTCAATCCCGCCGTCCACGAGCTCGGGGGTGCTCATCCCGTCCCGCAGCCCCGGGCACGGGGCAGCAGAGGAGCTGCTGGTGCAGCCACCAGACACAGGGACAGCAGGGCCCCACTGCGGCCGGCAAACCTGGGAAAACCTCTGGAGAACAGCAGGTATTCCTGGAGCGGGATTGCCCTTCACAAATCCTGCTGAGCTCCCAGCTTACGGGGAATTTGGCAGGAGCAGCGCAGAAGGAGCCTGGAAAAAAACGGACAAAATGGTTCCCAGTTCCTCCCTGCAGCATCCCAGTGCTCCCAGACTGCAATTCCACCTGGAGTCACCTGCTGCCAGGCTCTGCCCTGCTCCAGCTGCCAGCCCAGCTGCCTGGATGGGGACGGCTCCTTGCTCATCCTTTCCACGGGGGATTTGCTGCTGGAATTTTCCCTCCCATGCAGGGATCAGCCCCTGAGCCCCCAAACCCAAACCTTCGGCTGCTTCCCAGCTGGATTTGCATTCCCAGCAGTGCATCCACGCTTTGGGGGCAGGTAAAGCACGGCTCTGCCGGGTGGGAATGGCTCTGCATCGGCAGCCTGCACATCGTGGATGGCCACAGGGATGCAGGGAGGCTCCGGAGAGCCGGGAAGGGAAAGGTTCTGGCAGTGGGAATTCCCTGGTTCTAGCAGTGGGAATTCCCTGGTTCTGGCAGTGGGAATCTGTTGGTTCTGGCAGTGGGAATTCCCTAGGTTCTGACAGTGGGAATTCCTTGGGTTCTGGCAGTGGGAATCTCTTGGTTCTGGCTGTGGGAATTCCTTGGTTCTGGCAGTGGGAACTCCTTAGGTTCTGGCAGTGGGAATTCCTTAGGTTCTGGCAGTGAGAATTCCTTAGGTTCTGGCAGTGGGAATTCTCTGGTTCTGGCAGTGGGAATTCTCTGGTTCTGGCAGTGGGAATTCTCTGGTTCTGGCAATGGGAATCTCTTGGTTCTGGCTGTGGGAATTCCTTGGTTCTGGCAGTGGGAACTCCTTGGGTTCTGGCAGTGGGAATTCCTTAGGTTCTGGTAGTGGGAATCTCTTGGTTCTGGCAGTGGGAACTCCTTGGGTTCTGGGAGTAGGAATTGCTTGGCTCTGAGAGTGGTAATGCCTTGGTTCTGGCAGTGGAAATTCCTTTGTTCTGGTAGTTTGAATTCCCTGTTTCTGGCAGTGGGAACTCTTTGGTTCTGGCAGTGGGAATTCCATGGTTCTGGTAATCTGAATTCCCTGGTTCTGGCTGTGGGAATTCCCTGTTTCTGGCAGCGGGAACTCTTTGGTTTTGGCAGTGGGAATTCCATGGTTCTGGTAATCTGAATTCCCTGGTTCTGGCTGTGGGAATTCCTTGCTCCATGGCTGGGCAGACACCACCAGCGCCTTTGCCCAGGTCCTTCCCCCGGGCTTGGCTCGGCACAGTCGGAAGGAGAATGGATTGATTGCCTCATTATCCCTGCTCAATCCCGCACCTTAAATACAGCGCACCTGGCCCTGAGAGCTGCTCCCACGCCTCCCACCGAGCACCCTGGGGCTGATCCTCCTGGGAAACAACGCCGCGGCCATCCCTGGATGCAGCGGTGAGCGGGATCTGGGCTGTGCTGGGGGCGGGAGGGACACTCCGGGCTGGATCCGTGTGCCAGGGGTTTGGGATGCTGCTGGATGGGATGATGTGCTCTGGGGTGCCTGTTGTAGGGGGAATTTGGGGGATGAGTGGCTGGGAAGGCTGTGCTGTGCTCCTAGAGGGAGCTGGGAATTGTCGTGGATCCACTGCTCTTGTCATGGGAATAAGGTGGGAAAGGCAAAGGGTTTGCCTTCAAATATTTGGGAAGCTGCAAAAACAGTGATTTCCCTGGAGGGAGCTGCCTGCTCCTGCTGGGCTGCAGCTCCAGGGCATCCTTCCATCCCTTCATCCTTCCATCCCTTCATCCTTCCATCCCTTCATCCTTCCATCCCTTCATCCTTCCATCCACCCACGGCTTCCTCCAGTGCTGCAGGAGATGTCCAAGCCCCTTATAAATTCAATTATAAAAATGGGAAAATGGCCTGTCCAGCAGCCACAGCCCCTTTTCCTACGGCTCCCTCCTTATTTCCGTGAATCTGGTTGGTGCGTGGGGATGGATCCTGGGAATCTGGGATGCAGAAGCCACAGCTGGGGGCTCAGAACCCCTGAACTGCCCCAAGGCCTCTGCTGGGAGGTGGCTGCTCAAAAAATCCTTCCCGTGGAGATTTGTTGGTTAAATGGCCCTGGGGCAGAGCAGCAGGGATGGGTTCTGGTTTTGGGAACGGGAAGTGCCGGATTAAACGGCTCCCAGGTGGATAAAAGTGGAGTTTGGAGTGCGGGCACGCAGCGTTCCTGCCCTCAGGAGCTGTGTCTGAGTCACCTCGGGATGGGAAGGGTTGTGTCGAGTGTGGCAGGATCTGCTCTGGAGGCGTTCACAGCAGTGATTTGCTTCAAAAACTATTTTTATTTTAATTTAATTTAATTTAATTTGGCTCCTCAGAGTTAAACTGAGGCTTTTGGGCAAGAGAGCCAGGTCCGTGCTGGTGCGATGGGCGGGTCAAGCTCATTTCTCCCTGCTCGGGGCTCTCATTGGGGTTTAAATGCCTTCGATTTAAAGAACAGAATTGTTTCTGGGCATGCTCAGGGCCTTTGCAGCAGAACCTGACACTGAACTGAGGTGCAGCTCGTCCTGCTGGGGGGATGCTGGATGGGACAGGGACAACAAGGTCCTGGAGATGATTTAATCTCCTTTAATTAACGCAGCAGCCCTTGGATGCCTCCTGATTGTCCGGGCACGCCTGACTCTGCAGCACACGGGGGCTGAGGCTGTGCTGAGGAGCCTGGATGTGCCTTTGGAGCTGAGAAAAATCAATGGAAAACCCTTCCAAAGGCCCGGAGAGCTCCGTTATCTCCTGATCAACAAACAAAACCCCACTGCCGCCAAGGACAGGAGCTCCTTGGCTGCTCCTCGGGGAGCGGGTTAAAAATTCAACCTTTCCTTACGGACAGATAAAATTCCTTTGGTTTAGGACAGAGAGAGCCGCACTTGGCCCGGCTGTGGGGTGGAAACGCCCTTTTCCACGTTCTGCACCTGTGGGAAAAGCATTTTGGGGAAGGGAAGGGGGCCCTGAGGGGCTGCTGGGCTCTTCCTGCTTCTCCCACGGGTGGGATGTTTGGAACTCAAGCCAGGAGCTTCTCCCATCCTCGCCAACCCCACCCGGGGAGCCGCAGCCGCCCTGAACACCCGAAAATCCGCCAAAAGCCGCGCTCGGGCAGGCGTGGAGCAGCTTCCAGCCGGGAGAGATTAAAAGTTACTGAATAACCCGACTCCTGGGGGGCCGTGGCCGCTGCCAGGTGCCCGGGGCCCGGCGGGCATTCCGGTCACGCCAGAACCACCTGCGATTTCCCCCATCCCGACCCCGGGCAGGCACGGGGGATGTCCCGGCTGGAGCGATGAGCACGGTGGGTCCCGGGCACGGGCTGGCGAGGGGACAAGGGCACCGCCGGGCCCGCTGAGGGGCGATGCCACCGTGGGAAAGGCGGCGGGGACGGCGCAGCCGGCTGGGCACGGCTCACGCAGCCCTCCCGCAGCTCCAGCGCCGGCTGTGCCCTTTTCCTGCCGCTGCCCAGCGCCTCCTTCCCCGGCTCCGGCCAGCCCCAGCCTCTGGAAGAGCCGCGGCCTCGGTGTGTGTGCCTTTTGTTCGCTCTTCCTCCCGGGACCCAAAGGCCGGGGCGCGGTGCCCGGTGGTCTCTCCGCGGCTCCCTCGGGACACGAGTAAGGCTGGGAGCGGTGGGGACACTCCGGGGAGGTGGCTCGGGCCCGGAGGGTGGGAACGGCTCCCGTCGGCAGCGAAGCGGGAGTTGCGGTTTTGTTGGGGACGGGGTCGGGGTGGGATTCTGTTCGGGTTCCCGCCCGGCATCCCAGGGGGATCGTTCCCGATCTCCCACCGCCTGCCGGCTGCACTTGTTCCTCCCGCGTGGGCCGGGGATGCCGTCGGCGGCTGCGGGCTCTGCGGGACCCTTTCGGGCGCTGCCAGCCGTAAAAACCCCTCCCAGGGGCGCTTCCTCCGCCCGCGGGACCTTCCGCTCCTCCTGAAGGGCCGCGCTCTGCCCGGGGTGAAGCACGGCGAGGCTGGGGCTGTGGGGAAGGGAAGGGAGAAGGGAGAGCATCCCGAGGGAAGGGAGGGGAAGGGAAGGGAAGCAGCTCCTGCGGGGAGGCGTGCGCTCCTTCCTCCAGCGCGGAGCTCATCCTGCAAACTGCGTCGGCACCGCAGCTGCTCCGGCTTCCTGGGAAGTCCTGTTGATGCCAAAGCGATGCCGGAGAGGGAGGGGGGATGACTAAAGTTATCCGCGGCCGTGTGCTGCTGCAGATGCGGGGTCCTTCCCCCCCTTCTCCCTGTTTCTTTGGGGAGGGGTTCCGAGCTGTGATCAAAAGCTGGAGCTGGCGTCCATCTGCTTCTGACAACCTGAGCGCTCGCTGGCAGCTTCTGCATTCAGAGCCTTGAATTCCTCAATAATTAGAGGAGTTTTTTTCGGGGAAAAAAAAAAAAAAATCCCCATCTGGGCTTTTTCATGATGGGAATGAAAAGCCAAGGTGGGTGTGGGAGGGGGGGCAGGTGGATTTTCAGCCTTAGCAACCCAAATCTTGAAATATTACATCAGCACCGAAGAGGTGTAATTAAGTAGGAAACAAATGAGCCCAGCTAATCTGTTTTGCTTGTTTGAGCTTAGCGGAGTGCAGAAAACAAACAGAGGCTGAATGATGAACGAGACTTCTTCTTATTTATTTTTTTTTTTTTAAGGGTTTTTCTTTTCCCCCAGCCCCGAGGGAGGGCGGGGGGAGGTTGGGACGCGGGTCAGGAAGCGCGGCCGCTCTCCCCCGCGGCTCCGAGGTCACCCGGCCGTGGCCGCCGGGGCTCTGCGCCGCCGCTCGCCCGTTCCTCGCTCCGACCTCCTGCTCCGCCGAGCCGCCTGCCCTGGACGCCTTCCCGGAGGGATGGGGATGGATCTCTGCATCTCCGAGCTGCTCTTCCCCGCGCCTGGGGTGGCATCAAAGCCCCGCGGGTGGCCGTGCCCTTTAAGGTGGCGCTGCCACCTCCCCGCTCCCTCTGCGGCTCCCGCAGGTCTCGGGACACGGCGCCAGCGCTCGGGTTTCTGCAGGGAATTGCTGCTCTCGGGGCACCCTTGGGCGCTACAAGTGAGGAGAAGCTTCAGCCTCCTCCTCCCCCTCCCGCTGTCTGCCTGTCCCCGGCCACCCCACAGAGGACAGGGGGACACGGCCCTGCCTGTGAGGCTTTCCCAGCTCCTGAACAGCCCCGAGCGCTCCCGCAGCTCGAAGGTGTCACCGCGTGTCCCCGCCCGGCCGTGTCGCAGCTCTTGTGGCATCTCCCCGCTCCCTGTGCCGCCTCTCCCGGCGGGGGCTGGGGCTGTTTCGGGGCTGTTTCGGGGCTGTTTCGGGGCTGTTTGGGGCTGTTTCGGGGCTGTTTCGGGGCTGTTTCGGGGCTGTTTCGGGGCTGCCCGGGCTTTGGGATTGTTTCCTGCGCTCTCCCGGGCGCTGTCGGGCTCCGGCAGTGACACGAGGTGCCAGGAGCAGATGGCAGCCATGGGCTGGGCTGGCGCTCAGATCCCTGTGGCTCCTGGCACCGTGCTGGGCAGCGGCTCCTCGTAACCCCCTCGCTCCCACGCTGCTCTCTGGGGAAAAAACGGGGGGTTTGGGGCCTCCCCGCTGAGTGTTTGGCGTTGAAGCCCCGTGCCCGACCCGCCGAGGAGGTTCTCGTTGCTGTTCCTGGCGCGATGCCCCGAGCTGGGGGTGGGAGGGGAAGAATTTGGGGGTCTGAAGAGCTGCCCGTCACTCAGTGGTGACGGCGACCCTCTTCCCCCATCCCTCCTGCCAAAACTTCCAGAAATGGATTCAAAAGCAGGAAAAAGGAGCAGCTCCTTTGGCCCCCGAGAGGGCGGGGGCTGTGCCACGGGCTCGGCTGGCTGGGACCGGGGAGGGGCTGTCACTGTCACCGTCACCATGTGGGGTCACCCCCGGATGGGGAGCCTGGGGCTGAGGTCCTTCCTGGACAGCCCCAAAATCCCACGGCAGAGGAGCTCCCGGAACGGGAGAGCCCCAAACCTCACAGGGCAGGGGAGATGCTCCCAAAACGGGAGAGCCCCAAAACCTCACAGGGCAGGGGAGATGCTCCCAAAACAGGAGATGATCCCAAACCTCACAGGGCAGGGGTGATGATCCCAGAACCTCGTGGGGCAGGGGAGATACTCCCAAAACAGAAGAGCCCCAAACCTCACGGGCCAGGGGAGATGCTCCCAAAACAGAAGAGCCCCAAACCTCGAGAGCAGGGGTGATGCTCCCAAAACGGGAGAGCCCCAAACCTCACAGGGCAGGGGAGATATTCTCAAAATGGGAGATGCTCCCAAACCTCACAGGGCAGGGGTGATGATCCCAAAACCTCATGGGGCAGGGGAGATGCTCCCAAAACAGGAGAGCCCCAAACCTCGAGAGCAGGGGTGGTGCTCCCAAAACGGGAGATGATCCCAAACCTCACAGAGCAGGGGTGAAGCTCCCAAAACAGGAGAGCCCCAAACCTCACAGGGCAGGGGTGAAGCTCCCAAAACGGGACATGATCCCAAACCTCGTGGGACAGGGGTGATGCTCCCAGCGTGCCCGTCCTGCTCAGAGTCCCCCAAACCCCCCCTGCGCTTCCCGAGCACCCGCTGGCTTGGTGCTGCCCCTCGATGGGGCTGTGCCCCACCAGGAGCCTCCCGCCTCTGCCCTCTGCCCTCCCTCCCTCCCCTGGCCGCGCCGCCCGCCCCCGGAGCGGCCGGGAAATTGGGAAGAGGCCAAAATGAAACAAGTTTCCCCCTTCCCTCCCGGGTGACAATTCCAACGCCGCGGGAGCTCTGTGGCCACCAGCCAGCTCCCGAATCCACCCCCCCCCGAGGGGAGCAGCGGCCCCGGCCTCCCGCCAGGACCAGCGCAGGCGCTTGTGTTGTTATTATTATAATTCTTATTACATTCTCTCGAATCCTGCTTCTCCTCGGCGAGGGAAAGGTTGGAGCGATTTGTTCGCAGGCGTTGCAGTGGCTGCCTGGTTTCAGCAGCGCTGCCTCTTCTCTCTCCGAGTAATCAGAGCAGCTCTGGAAGGGAAAATTGAGCAACTCGGTGGCGGGCGGTGTCTTCCTCAGCGAGCCAGGCTGTTTATCCTCCTCGTTTGGGTTTCAGATGAATAAATTTGCCAGACAACAATGGTATTACCCTCGTCTCAAAGACTTTATCAATTTGCAGTTGTCTCTCCGCTGATAGTTTTTTATTGAGCTGTCTGAGATGATTTCCAAAGAGAGGGCTGCAATTTCAACTATTAAGTAATTTGGGAGAGCAATTAGTGTGAATCTGGAAACTCCCTGTGTTGCTCCTGAATAAATCAACCTCTCTGCGAGAGCCGTGCTGAAAGAGCCTGGGCTGATTTATGGAAAAGGGGGGGTTTGGCCAGGGAGACAGCGAGGAGAGCGTTCCCAGCCCGGGGAACTGCAACGCTTTGGTGATGCCGCGGGTCAGAGGCTGTTGGGGACTCCTGGGATTTCCTCTGGGGGTGTCCCCTCCTTGCACCCCCTTCTCCGAAGGGATTCTCTGCTGCCTGGAGAGGTTTTGCCTCTGCTTTGGTTCTCCTGGGGGGGATGGAGGAGGGCTGGAAGGGATGGGGGGAAGGAAATGAGGGAGGGCAGAGGAGATCCCGAATCCTCCCTTGTCCCAGGATTCTGTGGGACTGGACCCGGCTCAGAACTCCCAGTTCTAAACTGGGAGAGGGTTCGTTGGGATAGGAGACAAGGAAGATGTTCTTTAGGATGAGGGTGGTGAGCTGTGGCTGCTCCTGGATCCCTGGCAGTGCCCAAGGCCAGGCTGGGCAGGGCTTGGAGCAGCCTGGGACAGTGGAAGGTCCCATGGCAGGGCAGGAATGGGATGGGATTTGAGGTCCTTTCCAACCCAAACCCTTCCATGAGTCCATTCTCTGATACCACAGCGCTGTCAAAGGCTTGGCTGAAGCGAGGCCTCGGCCTGAGCTGCTGCTCCTGATGCACAGAGCCCGGCCGCTCTCCTGGGAAGAGATCACACGAGTCACGCCTGACAAATCCCTGCTGGCAGCTCCCGGTGGCTCCCACATCCACCGCGGGTGGGATCCTCCCCGGAGGAGCAGCCTGTGCTTCCCTGGATCATCCCTGCTGGTTGGTGGCTGACATCTCCCTTTTCCCTGGGCTCGGGGAGCTCCCCAGCATCACCCAGCGACAGGAGCAGCTCAGGTGAGGGCAGGGACCGTCCCAGCCCTCCTCTCCCACTCCAGGGTCATCCCAGGGCAGTTATTTCTGGCTGCAGGGAGCCCTGGAGAGCCTCCTCCTCTCCAGACGGTTGCTCCTGTTTGGAGCTTTTTCCCGGTGGCTGCTCTTCCCCCTCCGAACCCCTCCGTAATCCACTAAGGGACCTCGCATCTCCCTTTCTTTCTCCTTTTTTTTTTTTTTTTTTTTTCTGTTCCTAAAACAATTAGCTTGGCTCAAACCCTCTGCAATCCATCAATTAATACAAGCCGTGGCAGTAAATTAAAGGCAAACAGGAACAACTATGCTGGGATTAGGTCACTGAAACTATAAACTTTGGAACAAATCAGATTTCCTTGGGAAGGGAAATGGACAGCAGTGATATGTCAAGCCCTGAGATGAGACAGGCTCGGAGCAACTTTCCAGAGTCTCCTGACTCGGCCGCTGGATGCCAGAACTTCTTCCCCAGGGGAAGTTTTGGGTTGCCAGACCCCGTTGCTGCTGCTGGAAGCTTGGATGGCCAAATAAACAAACAGGGAGAGAGGGGAAACGGGAAAAGGGCGGGGGGGAAGCTGCGGGGACACTCTGGGTACCGGGGCCCGCTGCCAGCCCCGTGTGCCCCGGGCCCCCGTGGGCGATGCTCTGCGCTGTTGTGCCCCGCTGAAAGGTGGGAATTGTTCATTCCCGGTTCTCCCAGTGACGTTCCCGTCCTGCCGGCGGAGCCGTGCTGGGAATGCTGCTCAGGGAGCCCCGCGGGGCACTCAGCTCTGTGCCAGCTCAGGGAGAAGGGGGTGAAAACCCTCCCCGGGGCCAAGGTGAGGGGTACAGCAGGGAATGAGGGAATGAGATCCTTGTCCTGGAGCTCTGGCAGGGCTCAGGCTGCCCCCTCCCTGCCGCTGGGCTGGGCTCCTCCGTCCCCCCTCCCCACAGAGGATCCTCCTGTGCTGGAAGGTGTGGAGCAGGGATTTGCACCCTCCCGGCAGGACAATCCCAAGCCCCGTGCTCCCGAAACTCCGTGTGGCCTGGGTTCTTGGCTTCAGGAGATGCTGAAAGCCCCAGAGTGTCCGTGAGGGAAACTTTCCCCGCTCTCTGCCTCCTCCCTCCTCCCTCCTTTCTTCCCACAGTTTCCACCGCAGGTTTTGCCCTCGGGGCCGGTGCTGCCGAGCTCTGAGATCCCCGCTGCCGCCTCGGGGAGGTCGCTGGCACCCCGTGGGCACAAACCCCTGCTGCTGCTGCCCCCGGCACTTAACCCCTGCCCGCACAGCGGCCGCCTCCCTGCAGCTCCGGACACTCTGCTTACCGCTGGAAAACCTCTGCTGGAACAGCGTGGGAGCTGCAGGGCTCATCCTCGGGAGAACAAACAACCCGCCCCGGCCTTTCATCTCCCCCGAATGATGTGTCCCCGCCGTCCCCGGCTCGTTCAGAGCCTCGGAGGTGGGAGAGAACCCCTCGAGCTCCGGGGCTCCAGCGCCTCCCGGGGCTCCCACCCAGCGTGGGCTCCGTGGGCAGCGTCCTGGGGGAGCTCCAGGAGCCTGGCTGGGTGGGCTCTGCCCCGGGAAAGTGAGGGGAAACTGGGCGATAAATTCACATTTCAGCGCAAGTTTTAATGGCGCCGAGATTCCGGGGGGAAAATGGAGTGGCTGCTCCCTGGAGGGAACGGGGTTGGCGTTCCCAAAATCCATCCCGTGGTGATTCCCGACAAACGCAACCTGCAGCTCCCGAGGGGGAGCAGAGCGGGGACGCCAGGCCGGGCTCGGAAATCCCTGCGGGGACGGGAGTTTGCCGGGAGCTTGGAGCTGATAAACCTCAGAGCAGCTCCCACGGGAGGGATGAGCTCTCCAGGGAGGAATTCGGGTCCGTTTGCGCCCAATCGTAATTAACACCTCCGCTCCGTCCCAGAGTCACCCAGCCCGTGCTGAGCACACGCGTTATATTTTAATGATTATTATTAATTATTATCATTGCTAGATCTGTACACTCGGTCTGTCCTGAAGGATTATCCCGAGGCAGATTTGGGGGACCGGATCTCCTTCCAAAATCCCTTTGGATGCATTTTTTGCGGTCGCCGTTTTCCAGCCGTGCTCATTAACGATGTTATTTGATGAACGCGTTAACGATGATGTTATTTGCATTAATGCATTAACGATGATGTTCCCTGCCCTGGCAGTGCGGTGCAGTGCTTTGGGGTGGAATGTGGAGCTGTGGGAGGGGTCTCCGCGCGTTCCCCGTGTCCCCAAATGTGTCACTCACCAGAGTCCCCGCAAAGGGACGCTCCCAGAGGCGGTGACCCCGCAGGGCTCGGATTTCCTGGGGCACTGAGCACAGAGGGGTTGAGGAAAAAATTCCCTGTTTTCCATGAGAATTGGTGTAGTCAGCAGAGGAGGGGAGGAGTGAGGATGAGGAGGGTTGTGATGAAAGCCCAGTCTTGGCAAACTCGGCCAAAAAAAGAAATTCCTATTTTAATAGGAATGTTCCCATTCCTTTTAATAGGAATGTTCCCATTCCTTTTGAGCCTTAAAACCTCTCCTCCTCAAGCCTCTCCCCGCTCTGAGGGGAGGCAATCCGGGCAAATCCTGCTGCTGCTTTGAGCTCCTCCTTTCCCAGGGAACACCTGGAGAGCGGCTGCTGCCCAGACACTTCCAGCAGCTGCTGCAGGCAGAATATTTTCCATGTTCCTGCTGCTGCCTCCCGGCCCAGGGCCGAGCACGGAGCCAGCTCCAGGCTGAGCTGGAGGAGCTGGAGGTGCCACCCTGCTGTCCCTGTGTCCCTGTGTCCCCTCCAGGCGTGACCCAGGGTGCTCATGGAGCGTTGGGGATCTCCTGGGCTTGACCTCAGGAGTGAAAACTGTGCGAAGAGAGGAGGGAGGGGCGGTGCAGAGGGCAGGAAAACCCAGAGCAGGGGTGGCTTCATTCGTTCTGCACCCAGTTTATTGTTCTTTGACCCCATTTTCCTGCTTCTAAGTGAGGGCAGGGATGGGGAGAGCAGAGACATTTCAGCCTGGTCTGGGATGTTCTGCTGGCCCCACACAATTCGGCTTTTTCCTTCCCCCTCTCCTCCGGATTATATTTTCCCACCCTCTTAACGAGTCCCAGGAATTGTGATGGTGTTTCCAACCAAAAACCGTGAAGACTCCAAGGCTGATGCCAGGAGAAGCTGAAGCAGCTTCCGGGAGCACCTGGGCGCTGGTTTGGGAGCGGCGGGCAGGGAATGCCGGGCAGGACTTGCGTGATCCTGGTGCTCCCAACATTAACATCCCCAGTTCCCACCACGGGGCGAGAATGGACAGGTTGGGAGAGGCCAAGGCGGCAAAGAGAAGTGGGAATTGCAGCTGGAGAAGCTGGGATAACCCTGGGATAACCAACCCTGGGATAACCAACCCTGGCATAACCTGTTCAAACCTCTGCTGGCAGCGCCCACCTTCACACCAACAAATTCTCCACCTTCAGCTCCCCTCAAGTCTTCCCCTCCTCCACCTGAATCACGGTTTTCCGTGGCTGTTTTGGGGTTTTCTGGGCTTTTTTTGGGTTTTTTTGGGCAGGGAGATGCCTGCAGGAGGAGCGGGAGGTTCAGACGCTGGCTAATCCTGTTAGGAAGGCAGTGGTTATTGCAGGGCTTCCAGTGGGACCCGCTAAATGAACCGTAATTCTGTAATGAGATTTCCTTTTCCCGGCCAGACTAAATGTTCTTGGCCACTGGGAATAAGAGGTCGGGGAGAGGCGGGGAGAGGGAAGAAGGAAAAATAAAGAGAGAGAAGGAAAAAGAGGAGGGGGCGTGGTTCAGACTCCTCTCTCTCTCTCTCTCTCTCTCTCTCTCTCTCTCTCTGGGTTGTGTGGATGGTTTGAAGAGCTCCGGTTCTCGTGGCTCGTTCCAGCTCGGGCCAGAAGCTGCCCTGGCCTCCCTGCAGGGACCCTGAGAGCAGGAAAACCACCTCCAGGCTGTGTTATCACTCCCAAACCTGGAGAAGGCGGGAGAGACTTCTTTAGGAGGCAGCAGGGTGCTGGAGAGGGGAAGCTGTGAGGGGAAAACGGGCTCTGGAGAGGAGGGGATTTCTTTGTGGGAGAGGGGAATGGCACCGAGAGGTGTCCAGAGTGGGGGTGGTTCTGACTGGGAGCCGCAGCAGGGGGAGGTGTGATCACCACCCTGGGCTGGGCAGCTCCGATCCTGCCCCGGTTCATCCCTGGGACACCTCTGGCACCGGGGTGAAGCCAGGGCAGAGGAGAATGGGAACTGGGCAAAGGCGGGGTTCAGGTGAGAACTGGCAGGGATTGGGATCAGCTCAGAGATCATCAGCCCCAAAATCCCATCCCAACCCACACCCTGCCCTGGGCAGGGACACCTTCCACTGTCCCAGGCTGCTCCAAGCCCCAGTGTCCAACCTGCCCTTGGGCACTGCCAGGGATCCAGGGGCAGCCACAGCTGCTCTGGGCACCCTGTGCCAGGCCCTGCCCACCCTGCCAGGGAACAATTCCTGCCCAATCTCCCATCCAGCCCTGCCCTCTGGCAGTGGGAGCCATTCCCTGTGTCCTGTCCCTCCAGCCCTTGTCCCCAGCCCCTCTCCAGCTCTCCTGGAGCCCCTTTAGGCCCTGCCAGGGGCTCGGAGCTCTCCCTGGAGCCTTCTCCTCTCCAGGTGAGCACCCCCAGCTCTCCCAGCCTGGCTCCAGAGCAGAGGGGCTCCAGCCCTGGGAGCATCTCTGGTGCCTCCTCTGGACTCTCTCCAGCAGCTCCAGGTCCCTCCTGTGCTGGGATCCCAGGGGTGCAGCTCTCCCACATTCCCAGCACAGGTCCCAGCAATGCACAGCACAATCCCAGTCTCTGCCATTCCCACATCCCTCCCTTCCTCCCCCTCAGCCTTCAGCTGTCCCCACAATTCCCAAATTTTTCTCTTCCCACCTCGGGAAGCCTCCCCGGGGAGCAGAGTGGGGTTGGGAATGCTGCAGGCAGCCCAAGGGTCAGGGACAGATCCAGTATTTTGTCACAGCTCTTTTCTTGCTTGTACCTGCTCCTGTGCAGAGTTTGTTTCATTTCTTCCTGGTCTTTCTCACTCTGATTTTTCTGGCCAAGAGGAGCCTTTGGTTTGCCAGGCCCCAGGCTGGGTTCCTCTGCCTGTGCCTGCTCCATTGGGGTGGGAGTTTTCCAGCTTTCCCCTGCTCCAGGAATTCCTGGTGGTCCTGGGAAACCCCCGGGCTCTGTCTCTCATCCAGCCGGCCGGTGAGGGGAACAAAAAAAAAAAAAAAAAAAAAAAAAAGAAAGAAAAAGAAAAAAAAAAAGCAAAAAGCTTGAATATTTTTATTTTTACCTGTAAAGTTTGGCCCCAGGGGTGCTGCAAACCTGATCCTTTCCGTGCCTTTGTTTCCCATTTTTCAAAGGGGAGCTGGGGGGGAGTTGGTTCTTTTCCAGCCTTTCACGGGGCAGCGCTTTGCCGGTCCGAGGTGCCGGGCTCTTTGTGAGGTTGTTTTTCCTGCTTGCTGTGCTCTGGCCTCCGATCCCTCCCGGGGCTGCATGGATGGGCACCCCCCGCTCCCGGCTCCCAGCTCTTTCCAGCCCATCAGCTGCTCCTGCTGCAAAACACCCTGGGACAGGAGGGGACAACAACACCGCTAAAAATAAAATAAAATAGAATAAAATAGAATAAAATAGAATAAAATAGAATAAAATAGAATAAAATAGAATAGAATAAATTAAATTAAAATAAATTAAAATAAAATAAAAAATAAATAAATAAAATAAAATAAAATAAAATAAAATAAAATAAAATAAAATAAAATAAAATAATAAAAACCAGGGGTTTGGATGCTGGCTCTCCTTGTTATCCCGAGCACCTCTCCTGCTGTTCCTGATTATCCCATTCTGGTGCAGAAAAAAAATCACGGGGCTGGGTCTGCCCGGCCTGTGGGGCTCCATCCTCGTGCCCAGGCTTTTCCCCAGGATCCAGCCTGGAATGAGCCTTTCCAAAGAGCTGGAGGGTGTTGAGGTGCAAGGAGAGCCTGGGAATCAAAACAGGAGGGGCCCCTGCTGTGTTTTCCTGGCATGGAGAGACAGGATATCCCAGGATTTCACCTCCTCCCGCTGCAAACTGGACAGGATCCGGGTGGGATCGGAGATCTGGGTGTGCCCAGCGTGGAATCATGGAATGGTTTGGGATGGGAGGGACCTCGAGGTTCATCCCATCCCGTCCCATCCCATCCCATCCCATCCCATCCCATCCCATCCCATCCCATCCCATCCCATGGATCCCATCCCATCCCATCCCATCCCATCCCATCCCATCCCATGGATCCCATCCCATCCCATCCCCACCCCATCCCATCCCCATCCCATGAATCCCATCCCATCCCATCCCATCCCATCCCATGGATCCCATGGATCCCATGCATCCCATCCCATCCCCACCCCATGGATCCCATCCCATCCCATCCCATCCCCACCCCATCCCATCCCCATCCCATGGATCCCATCCCATCCCATCCCATGGATCCCATGGATCCCATGGATCCCATGGATCCCATCCCATCCCCATCCCATCCCATCCCATGGATCCCATCCCATCCCATCCCATCCCATCCCATGGATCCCATCCCATCCCATCCCACCCTGCACTGTCCCTGCTTGCTCCAATCCCTGTCCAGTCTGGCCTTGGACCCCTCCAGGGATCAGGAATCCTCTCCCTGTCTAGGATTTATCCGTGGCTGGAGGAAAACACCATTTAATCCCCCCCGAAATCAGCTGGGATTTCTGGGCAGCAATTCCACCCTTGGTGGAGTTGTATCCAGAGGGGGAAATCCTCCAGGTTTTAAACCCAGGGGCATTTTCCCTTCTCCGGCAGCACCAAAACTCTGGAAGGTTTGAGGGGTTGTTTTTCTTTCTTGGGATCCCTTTGGCCTCCCTTTCCTAGGGGTGCATCCATCTGGGCTTTATCCCTCTGCCTCATCCTGACCAATCCAGCTGAATTCTCTGGGAGACCTCAGGAACCAGATGGGTTTGGGAGCTGTGGGAAAATGGGTGGGATAAAACCAGGGAGCTGGGATTTGGGCTGGAAATCCACCCGTGGGATCTCACAAGGGGATGTCAGGGGCGGTTTTTTGACTCCCTCAGCCTTCCTGGAGATTCCAGCCCCGCACAGGGATGGGGTTCCCGGGGCTGGGTGGGCGCTGGTGGCCCTGGGGAGCTGCTGAGCCCCAGTTCCCTGCCCTTACTGGGACCAGTCCTGCTCCCAGGAGTCCCAAATCCAGGGGCTGCCCTCGGGGCAGGGTTTGGCAGTGGGAACCTCTCCCAGGGGAATCGCTGCGCTGTGCCTGGAGGGAGCCAAAAACCTCCATGTTGAGTTTTTTATTTTATTTCGGGCCTGGAAAGTCCAAATCTGCTCCTGGGGCTTCGTGCTCAGCTCTCCTGGCCCGGCTGGGGTTTGTCGGCTCCAAGCAAAGTGGTTTGAGGGGCTGAGGAGGAGCTCTGAAATACCTTCAGATTCCAGAATTTTCAGTATCCCGTTAAAGCCCTGCCAGGAATAAATCCAAATTCCTGGCACAGCATCTGCAAACTTCTGCTCAGTCGGTGGGAAGGCTGAGCAGAGGCTTTTTGTTGGATTTGGGGAAGAGAAGGGGGGAAATCTGACAGCTCCGTCTTGTTTGTCCCTTTTTTTTTTTGGCAGGGGGGAGTTGGGCTGGGAGAGATCCATGGCAGCTGTTTGGAATCAGCCAAACGGGGTGAACATCACTCGAGACTTTTTTTTTCCTTCTTCTTTAATTATTATTTCTCTGGGCTGTGATTAATTTGGGAGCTGGGATTTGCCTTCCACGTGCTCACCTTGTTGCTCTTTGCTGCTCCGTGCAGGCTGGAAGAAGCTGGGATGTGGAGTCATGGAATGGTTTGGGTGGGAAGAGACCTTAAAGCTCGTCTCATTCCCATGGGCAGGGACACTTCCCGTTGTCCCAGGCTGATCCAAGCCTCAATGTCCAACCTGGCCTTGGACACTGCCAGGGATCCAGGGGCAGCCACAGCTTCCCTGGGAATTCCATCCCAGCCCCTCCCCACCCTGCCAGGGAACAATTCCTGCCCAAAATCCCCTCTGACCCTGCTCTCCCTGCTCTCTCCTCCTCGTGGGACCCCCCAAATTCCCGGTTTATTGAAGCGGGTCTGGGGGAGCAGGGAACTGGAGCCTCCTCCCCGCAGGGCAGCACCGAGGGACTTTGCTGCTTCGTGGCGGATTATTTTTATCACGTTATTTTTTTCCTCCTCGCTCCTCTTTAGAAATGAAGGACTCGGCAGCAGCTGTTTCTGTGCTGTCGGGTTCGCTTTGTGCTGGTTTTTTTGCAGTGAATGCTGCGCAGATTTGGCTTATCAGGCTCGTCAGGCTGCTCCAGCCCTGCCTCTCCTCCCCGGCCCTATTTACCCACAGCCCCGGTGACGCAGGGCCCTTTCCTGTGTTTGTCACCACCCACCCCAAGGTGCTCCAGCGATAACTTTTCACTTCAGATTAGGGATTTGGGGCTTTTCAAAAGAGCCTTTAACCCACAGCCTTCAGAAATGTGTCACTTCATTGAAATAAAACAAAACAAAACAAAAAACCCCACCCCAGTTTAAATCTCGACATTCACTGCTTAAGGTCGACACGACAGTGATTTTCCTGGTTTGTAATTACGCCAAGCATTGATCTAAAGGTTCAAAGGTGCTGCTTCGAGGGGGGCTGATCCCACTGGAAAGGAACGGGCTGGAAGCAGGGACTCAGATGGCACGAAATCCTGGGAACTGGCTGGTTTTAGCTGGCTTTAATGATCTCGATTCCGCTGATTCCAGTGGAGCCGTGGAGCTCTGCTGCCGCTGCTGCGAAGCATCTGCCCCCGAACCTCCAGCTGCTGGGGATGGCTCAGCTCAGACACTTGTGCTTCGAAACAGGGTTTGCATCTGAATAACCCGGGAGTGACTCGAGCCCCTTTTCAGGCTGCCAAGCGAGGTTTTAAAGAGGGGTGGGGGCTTTTTTTTCATCTAAATTACACCCCGCATTTACAAGAAGTCCTTGAACTTTGAACGCGCCCTCAAAATGATAATGAGGGCAATTTGGATTTCGATGGGAAGGTGGCGGGGCTTGGGGCTGGAGGAGATGTGAGTTTCGAGGGAGAGGGTTCATATTTTGAACTAGAATTTAAAAAGAAATGCAAGGGAAGAGAGACAGGTCCTTCCATCCCCTGTAACAGCGACGAAACATGAATTCATCCCCCTGGAATTCCTTGTTTGTGTGCTCCCATAATCTCATTTCTTTGGTGTCTGTATGAAGCTCGAGATCGTTGAGTGCCAGGAGCCAAATTCTCTCGGACTAATATCTTTTTATTAGATTTGCTGCGTGCGTGTGTGCCCACGTGTGAGAGAGAGAGATCACCCTTCATCACCCACCTCGTGCCCTCTCGGGAGCAGAGGAGCTCCCAAGGAACCTTTTCCAGCGGCGTTTTCCAGCTCCGACCCCCAGGGCGGGGAGGTTTGGGGCGCAGAAGTGGCTTTTGGTGGGGTTTCCAGGTGTCCCGTTGGATACTGGGGGTTGTGCTGGGATGTTTCAGGTTGTCACAGCTCTGCCTGGTCATTGAGGGGCTGCGGGAGCTTCTGGAAGTGGGGGGGCAAAGAGTTCTCCCCTAAAAATGGGGAGGGAGGAGCTGGGAGCTGGCCCGGGGATGTTTCAAAAGCGATCTGCCCTGGCCGTGAACTCCCAGGTTTGAAGGATTAGATCAGACCCCGGTTCTGCTCCGAGCCTGGCTCCCAGGAACGCCCAGCCTTTGCCCCGATGCCAAAGGAGGCCCCGCACAGGGAGGCTTCCCAAGGGAGCAGCCGGTGCCACCCTTCCCCAGCCCGCCAGAGCTCCCGGGACTCCCCAGCCTGTGCCGGGGGCTCGGGGAGATGGCAGAGGGAAGAGCGAAAGCTCACTGCCACCTCTAGGCAAAGCCCAGCATCGGCGCTCGCTCTAAACTGGAGCACGGGCAGACAATCCTGGGATTTGTCCCAAATCGCCGCAGTGGCAGCGCCAGACCCCGCTATCAGCTGGTGCGCGTGTGTGCGGTGTGTGCGCCGCTCCACAGCTCCTAAAGCTCTGGTATAAATATGTTCAGCCCTTCCTTTAGTCCGCGGGCTCTAATCCCCCGCACGCATTTCCAGCCGCGTGGAAACAGCAGCCCAGTAACTCCCGAGCCGCGGCTGCCGGGGGGATTGTGTGTGTGATCCGTGCCGAGGCCACGCGTTCCCGAGGATCCCGGGGACAGCCCAGCATCCTGAGCCGCTCCTTCCCGGCGCATCCCTGCTCCGCCTGAGGGATCCGGCTCCTTGCACGCTCCCCTGAGAGAGGTGGGTGAGGGACGAGGGCAGCGGCGCAGGGGCAGCAGCGGGATCGGCGGGCTGGGAAGGAAATCGGGGCGTTAAGTGCCGGGTTTATATTTGGTTTCTATCCCTAACCTCTGGCGGCATATGGCCGGGAGCGAGCGGCGCTGAGCCGCTGCCAGGGGAGCAGCGCTGTCAGGGGCAGGGGGGCGGCTCTTGCCTCTCCCGAGCAGTTTTGGGGGAGAACTTCCCGGGCGGCAGCGCTTGGATCTGCTCCCAGCTGTGGGAAAAGGGGGAAGCAACTTCCATGGACGAGGCTGGGTGGGCAGGGCTGGGAGTGGGGGGGATCTCCCGAGCTCTGGCTGCTCTCCGCGGCTACCCAGGGAGGAGGATGAGGCTGGTGACAGGGACGCGCTCCCTGGGCAGAAATCCTGTCCCCAGACGCTTTTTGCTGGGGGAGGAAGGTGCGGCCCTTCGCTGTGTCGGGAAGGGGCTCGGTGCTGCTGGGGAGGGTCTCGCTCCACCTTCTCCGTGCACAGCCCAACCTCTGCCTCCTCAGTTGTTTATGAGCCTCCGAGCCTTCCCTTCCCTTCCCTTCCCTTCCCTTCCCTTCCCTTCCCTTCCCTTCCCTTCCCTTCCCTTCCCTTCCCGGCTGACTCACGGCTTCCAGCTGGAGGGAAAGGCTACCTGGGGCTGCTCCCGGTGCAGGGGGAGCGCAGGGCACGCACAGGCCAGCGGCTCCCTCAGCACGGGGACACTTTGCTCCCGGCTCGCACGGAATTCCGGGCGGCAGCAAGGCTCCAGGTGATCCCAAAACGAGCCCTGTCCCACCCCGTTTGCCGTGGGGGAAGGAAATCCTCCTCACAGGAAGGCAGCGTCCTCACAGGTGCTGCCGTGCCCTGGCAGGGTGTGTTTAAAGAAAAGGCTGGACGTGGCACTTGGTGCCGTGGTCCAGGTGAGGTGTTGGGGTTGGGCTGGACTCGATGGTCTCAAAGATCTCTTCCAGCCTGGTGATTCCGTGTGTGATTGTGTGATTGTATGATTCAGTGATTCTGTGATTCTGTGATTGTGTGATTCTGTGATTCTGTGATTCTGTGATTCTGTGATCCTGGGTGTAATTCTGTGTGCGATTCTATCATTGTGTGATTCTCTTTGTGATCCTCTCTGTGATTCTCTCTGTGATTCTATGTGAGATGTGACCCGTGGATGAGCACAGCTCTGTTCCCTGGGATCCTGGGTTGGTTCTTGGGCTGGGATGCTGCCGAGGGTGGTGGGTGGAAGAGCTGGACTTCCAAAGCCGTGTCCCGGAGTGGCACAGGGAGCTCTGCTCCCCCGGATCGGGGCTTTGCTTCCTCTGATGCATCTGCCTCGCTGGCAGGAGGGGCAGGAGGGGCTGGTGGCCGTGTGCTGGGGTGGCTTTGGCAGTGCAGGCCCCCTCAAACAGGTGACATCACTGCCAGCAGCCCCTCCTGAGCCTGCATCTGCCTGCCCCGCTCTCCGAGCAGCCCTGCTCCAGCTTCCCTGGCCGGCTCCAGCCCGCAGAGCCCTGCAGCTCCGAGGCTCCAAGCTGGGAGCCCTGGAAGGAGAAGGGTTTGGACTTTTCCCAGCCCGGGCTGAGCTGCCCCTCGCCATCCTGTGCCTGGGTCACCCAGTCCTTTGTCACCGGGGTGTGCCCACTCCTCCCTGCGCGGGGACCAGAGCAGATGTCCTTGGCTAGCCCGCTTTTGGATGAGCCCTCCTGGCTCTAAACGGGCACAGCCGCGTTTTCCTTAGCCCCAGACAGTGTCACGGCCTGATCTCTGCGAGGAGGGGCGGGACGGGGGAGGCAACCCCGCTCCCGCTGCCGCATTTGCCCGTGCTCTCCCCCTCTCCACCCCTGCAGATCTCCCGGTGTGCCGGGCAGGAGCGGGGCCGCTCCGCTCCCCCCGCGCCGTGGGAAGTTCTGTAATTGAATCTCCTGCTGTGCCGTGCGTTGTTCTGTTCGTGCCTCTGGCGAGGCGGTGGGGCAGGCTCTGGGGCGGCCCGGGCCGGGTGGCACCGGAGCTGCCGGGCACCCGCGGGCCGGGCACCTCCGGCAGGCTCAGGACACCTCTGCGCGCTCCGTGGGAGCCTCCTCCTGGGCTGGGGAGCGGGCCGGGAGCAGGTGAACCTCAGAGCCCTGCCCGAGAGCCCGCTGGGTTTATATAATATTATATATCTATAATTGTGTGTTTGTTGTTGCCATGGGAATGAGCACAATCGCAAAGGCTGGAGACTGATGTCAAGCCTGGGTCTGCTCTGGGCCGTGTTGGGGGCAGATAAAGAGTCGGGAGGGGAAATGGGGTGAGGGGACCCTTTGTTCCCTGCCCCTCGTGCAGCCCGGGGCCAGCTCCGGCCGCTGAGGCGCGGGGCTGTCCCGGCAGCGCCCGGATCCGGGCTGGGAGCGCTGGAAGATCCCGGAGGAACGGCGGTGTCTGCCCTGGGCATGGAGCAGGCACGGGGGCTTGCCGCTGGCAGGAGAAGAGGGGGATTTTCCGCAGCGTAACCTGCCTGGGGACAGGGGTGTGGGGGCTGCAGCAGGGCTGGGAAGGGTCCCGGGGACCGCTGCGTTGCCCCCCGGGGCAGGCGGAGCCCCCCGCCCGCCCGGGGCAGGCTGAGTCAGGCCCGCCGGGGTTGAAGCGGAGCTTCCAAGCAACAAGTATGGCCCGGGGGTGTCTCTGAGCTCTTTAATTGGTGCGGGATTCGCGGGGAGGGCGGGGGGGGGTCGGGGGGGGCGACGCTCCCAGGCAAGGGCAGGGAGGGAGGGGGAAGAGGAGCCACGCTGGAAATGAGGTTATATAAAAGATGTATGATTCGGAGAGCGGAGTGTCTCCTAATGAGGGCTGCACCGGCTCGCTCCACACCCATAAAAACCCTGGTTGGACGTCAAAGCGGATTCGTTTCGGTGATGCTGGGATAAAGGGGCGCAGCGAGGACTGGCTCCCCCCCTGCCAGCCCAGCGGAGCCCAGCGCCGCGCCGGGCTCCGTCCCTGCCCAGCCGCCGGGAGGGATGCGGGGCCGGCCGCGGGGCCGGGGCCGGGCACGGCTCCTCTCCGCCGCACGGTAGGTGCCCCCCCGGCCCCGCACCGGGCAGCGCTTCTCCGGGAAACTTTGCAACGGCCGCGGCACCGTGCGCCCCGTCGGGAGCGCCGCCGCCTCCGGGCACCGGGACCGCGCCTCTGCTCCGTGCCCGGGGGAAGGGGAGGCGGCGGCGGGACCCCGGCCCTGCCGGGACGGACAGCAGGGCTCTGCCCAGCCGGGGACACGCGTGGGACGTGCCCGGAGAAAGCCGCCGTGCTGCTCCGGGTGGTCCTGCCGGGACGCGGCTCCCGCTCGCCCCCCAGCCCCGGGACACGCCGTGGGTGTCCCCCCGCGTCCCTCCGCACCCCGCAAAGTTCCAGCAGCGCCTCCGAGCCCGGCTCGCCCCGGAGCGGAGTCTCCCTCCCCCGCAGAGGAGCAGCAAGTTGGGACGGGGCTCGGGGCTGCTCCGGGGGAGGGCACACGGCGTGCCCGGGGCAGGTGGACGGAGTGCGGGGGTGGCAGGCGGGCAGCGAGCCCGGGACGGGCGGCAGCGAGCCCGGGGAGGGCAGCGAACGCCGCCGGGGCGTGCGGGGGCCGGGTGCGATCCGCGCTCCCAAGTGGGGTTAGAGGGAGCGTTTTTAGGGGGGGGCAGGGGGGCATCTTCTGCAAAATGCCATCCTGCCGGGGGGAGGACAGCTCTCCCCGGGGATGCCGTTTCCCGGGAGAAGGCGGTTTCGGGAGGCGGGGGCATTGTCCCGGCTGGATGAGCCGATCCCCGCGCCGAGCCGGAGCTGTCCCGGGTGCTGAACTCCGCCCGGAGCGCCGGGAGCCGCGGGAGCAGGGATCCTTCCCGGGACTGCCGGAGGTGCCGCCGAGCCCCGCGCTGGGGTGGGGATTTGCCCTGTCCCTGGCGGGCCGCGATGTCCCAGCTGTCCCCAGGGTGTGCTCGCTGTCCCCGGGGCACCGGGGTGGGAGCGAGACCCCCACTCAGCCCCAGTGCGGCTCCAGCCCTCGGGATGTCCTGCCGGCGGCTGGCTCCTGTCCTTTAGGGACAACGGGGGTCCAGCCGGGATCGTTCCCCTCCCTGTGCCCCCGAGGAGCCGGCGGGTCCCTCTGGACGAGCCGGGGGTGCAGGCGGGGGTTGTTGCCGCGGGGGTGGGAGGGGACGAGCCCTGCTTGCCCTGCCGCCGCCTCGGCTGCGCTCCCAGCCGAAAGCTTTTGGTTCTTACTGGCAAAGCAGAGGGGGAAAGAGCTCTGTGTGCGGGCACATCTGGAACATCTGGCGGCCGGGTGGGTGTGCACGGCCCCGTCCAGCGCCGGGTCCCTGCCTCAGCACGCACAGCCCAGGTGCAGACATTTTCTCCCGACGCTTCCAAGTTATGACTGTCGGGAGGAAATTCTGGCAGGCGACTTGACAGCGATCTGCCGAGTCCCCGAGGAGCGGATCCGCCTCTCGCCGAGATGGAGGGGAAGTGTCTCCTTCCTCCCTCCCTCCCTTCCTTCCTTCCCGGGGGAGCAGGGGCTGTCTGGCACGGGGTGCGGGGGAGATCGCAGGGGCAGCTGCAGCGGTGGGGGGGCTTGGCTGCTTGAAACACCAGCTCCTCTTCCGCACCCACGTTCCCGAGTGCCGGCGGCTCTGGCAGACGGGGATCTACAGGGATGATCACACAGAAGCCGCAGGGAGGCTTTGGGAGCAGGGAGGAAATCATCTTCCCAGGAATTTTTACCTGCACCTTTTGCTGGTTATCATTTTCCGTTCAAGGTCTCAGTGGGGAAGCCTCATTTAAAGAATTTAGGTTTGCATCAGCGTTTTCCTCCTCCCTCTCTTTTCTCCCAGCTCGTATTTCCCCGAATGTTCCCTTAAAGATGCCACAAACTCAGGCACAGGCTCTGCAGTTTCCAATGTTTGCAAACAAACTCCGGGTGCGGAGTCTCCTCCCGCGCAGCCGTGGGGTTGGAGGGGAGATTTCCCCGCTCAGGTGCCGCTCTGGGATCAGCAGCACACCCTCTCTGGAGCCCAGGAGAGGGACAATTCCCTGTGCCCTTTGGATTCCCTTCATTCCCGCTGCCAGCGCCACAACTGTGAGCGAGAAGCCATCTTAGGCAGAGGGGTTTGGGCTGGATCCTCCTCGGAATCCTCACTTGGAATTTACCCTGTGTGGCTGATCGTGGGGAGGGCTTGGTCCTCTCAGGTTTTTTTTTTTTCCCTCCCCTCTCCCTGCTTTGCTTGTGTATTTTGTCTTTTCCATTTCAGCGGTGTGTCTGCACAAAGGCTCAGGAAATCTGCCAGATTCCCTAAATCAGTGCCTGAAAACAACTATTTTTAGTAACCGATAAGTCACATGAGCTGAGCTCGCATAGATTAGCATTTACCTTTCCCGAGTAACAAGGATATTGTTTGATACTTGTTGATACCATCAATTTTCCCCTAGAGGAACCCAACCCCGATAACGAGGGGCCGGGTTGGAGAGGCGGCTCCGAGCGGAGCTCAGATGCCTTTGTTCTACTCCCGCTGCTCTGATCGTATCTGTGCGTTAAATCAGATCTATAGATGCAATCTGATCCCTCCAAAAATAAATGTATTGTGTCCCGAGGAGGCCTGGGAGCCACAGCCTGGCTGAGGCTGGATAAATCACGCTCGTTGCAAATGAGCCCTGATGGGCTGCGTGTGATAAGGGACCCTGGGTTGTCACTCCGTGGCTCGGGATGTGGCTGTGGGAAGCCCAGATGTCACCAGGGTGGTGGCTCTGCACGCGGAGCGTGGAAGCCTGGAGGTTCCGTGTGTGTCCCTACAAAAACGGGGGCAGTGATGCCGAGGAAACGCTCTCCGTGACAATCGCAAAATGCCAAACGAGATCTAGCAATGCCCTTCTAGGGGAGGCTTGTCTTAATCCCATTTTCCAGAGTTTCGGGCTTATGTTCCCAGACGTGCTGGAAACGTGCGGCTCTTCCTCGCTTTCAAAGGCTGGGGAGCTCAGTGTTCTCCGAGCAGGGATTATCCTGCGTCCCCAGAAGGAACAAAAGGGAGCAGCATCCCTGCCGCATCTGGGACGAGGGCTCCGAGCTGGCCCCGGGGTGACAGCCTGCCCCAAACGCCGGCAGTGAGGAGCAGGGGCTTGGGGAGCCAAAATCCTCTCCTCTGGCACGGGGAAAATCTGGTTTAGGACAGGGGCTGGGGCTGCTTCAGCTTCCATAGGGAAGGGGAAAGCCTCTGGGAAGGATGGGGTCCATTTCCATTCCTCTCCCACACACACTCCTGGGTTTCTTGCTACATCCATGTCCAGGGATGCTGGAGGGGTGAGGATGATGAGGCTGGCGCTGCTTCTGAGGAACAGCCTCTCTCCCGCCGGCAGCACCTTTAGCAAAACCAGGAGGCAGAAAATTCCACATCATCTCCCTGCCTGAATCCTGCTGGAATTAGAGTCAGAGCCCTGGTAGGACAGGGGATGGGTCCCAGGAGGCCCTTGGAGAAGTTTGCCGCCGTTGTTGGTACTATGGCAACAAGTGCTAATGCGAGGCATGGACAGAAGCTCGGGGGAACAAATTATCCTCAGTTTTCCCCTGGCACGTCCCCGAGGAGGCCGAGGCAGCGAGGGCGAGGGCTCTGCTTTGGCGCCGTGTGTCGGATTAACCCGTGGGGAGGAGAGGGATCCTAACCCGGCACCCCCCGTGTTGGAGAGGGGCGGTGACCGCGCTCAGGACACCCCAGAGCTGGGGTCTGGCTGGGGGCTGCCAGGAGCACGATCTCCTCCCGAGGGTTTTCAGCAGGGATATGAGTCACTCCTTAGAAAACCAGTGCCAGCAGGATTCACTGGGAGATTCAATGCCAGGCAAGAAGGATTTTGGGGTGTCAGCAGCAAAGAAGGGGACATGAGCTGCTGAAAAGGACCAGGAGTTTATTCCTGGATGGACTTGGAGCTGGGAGCTCCGTCCCTGACTTTATTGATGCTGGCTGGCAGCTCCGGAGCTATTACAGCTCCAGCCAACCTGCTGTGATCTTTAAATTTTCCTTTTCTTTTGTTTTTTCCCCTAAATGGAGCCCCAGCTCCCCTCTCGTGCTGCGATTGGGCTGCCAGGCCATCCATCAAGTGGCATTTTCTCATTTATTTCCTCCCTACCTATTTCGTCTTCCAGGACAAAGTGGTGGTGTGTTAACACCGCTCCAATTTGTCACGCTGGAGCCACTGGTGTAATTCCAAGCCTCTCAGAAAATTGATGGTGGTGGAATTGAGGTTTTACAGATGGGCCAAGCCCTAATAAGAACATCAGTTTGAGATGGGGCGAGCGGCAGAATTGACGCTTTTATCTAAATTCTGTTGGAGCCACACACCGCAGGCACCGGGAAAATATTGTAGGAAACAGCAAAAGAGGAATGGCAGGCGTGGTGCAGAAATCTGCTCAGTCCTGAACTCCAAATTGCAACAAAACCCGGGTTCTGGCAGCCGAAGGAAAAGGGGGATTTTGTCAACACAGTTGTCTTGGCAACACTAAAATGCGTTTCGCGCGGTCTGCTCGGGTTGTGTCGGGTGGGGTGAACGGGAGGGGCTCCAGGAAAGTTTTGGGGCGGCTCTGCCTCCTCCAGCACCGTTGTCCCATGATGAGGAGGGTGCAGGACGCTGTCCCGAACGGGATGGGATAGGATCAGATCAGAACAAATGGAATATTTGTGTTGGAAGGGATCTACATGATAATTTTAACAGCCTAGACGCTCCGGTGGCTGTGGTGCCAGCAGGACCAGGCTTTCCTGGGCTGTTTCATTCCCTGGAGAGGGGATGGACACCAAACCAACTGCCAGGTGTTGCAGGAATGTGCAGGTCCCGGGGCTTCGGGGCAGATTTATCCCAACATGAGCAAACAGTTGTGGTTTGTTTTCCAGGAAACAACCCCTGATTAGAGGCAGATGAACCCTCTTGGAGTCTGGCCATGGATTTATTTCCATCAGAAGCAAGGATTTATCTGCTTAGCTGCTCTTCCTGCAGGAGTGTTTTGGGTGCAGACAGCCACAGGGAGGTGAGGGGGTCTCCAGGGTGGAACCCTTGGCATTCCATCCCTTTGGCAGGGTCCTGCTGGTGCCCAGCTCGGGTCAGCGGGCGCTGGCACCGGGGTACAGATGGCAAAGTGCCTCGTTCCGGCCGCCCCGGGTGGAAATCAGGTTTATTGGGGGCAAAGGCAAAGTGCCAGCCCAGCCGGAATAACGATTCCCAGCCAGACGTGCTGGGAATGGGAAGGGAGAAGCAGAGCCATCGTTTGGCTTTGAAGGGAAAAGGTCTCGCCCTTCCTGGGTGGATTTTGGGAAGGCTGAGGTGAGGTGTGCAATTAGAGCTGCAGGTGACGCCTTGAGAGGCTGCCTAGAGCAGAGGCTAGATAGAGTTAAAAGGATAAAGTAGGTATTTATGAAAGACCTTCATAGGATTCACCTCGGGCAGTGCAAAGCCTCACAGAGGCTACACCCAACATGGACGATGGTCCCGAGTTTCTCAGACAGAAATAATTTGGTCCCTCTGCAGATCTGTGGTTAATTGTCCAATTACAGCTTCAGGTAATGAAGTCATATTCCCCTGGTTTCCTCCAGCCCCATTCACTTTTGTTTATACTTTTCGGACCTGAGGCTGCGTTGATGACCTTGGTTCTCAGGCCTGGAAGGATTGTTCAGTCTGACCAAAACGTGAAGAAAGCTAACTAGCATTCTATACAGAGTTCAGAGTTACACACTAATGCAGTACAGGAGCTGAAAAACATAAAAGCTAAAACTTAAGGCATCAGAGGAACGTTGTCCGGGTATTCCCAGGATTCAGAGGCCGTGGACAAGGAGACCCTGGGCGGGGATGGAGCGTGGAACTGCTGGCACCGGCGAGCTGCCTGCCAGGGAATGGCTGGAACGCTCCGTTTTCGGAGGCACAGCCGCGCAGGTTTACAGGAACCGTGCCTATGTTGCATCCCAGCGCTCCTCATCCGATCCACCGATGCTCCGTGGGTCGTAAAAATTAAATGGGCGTAAATCCATCAGCGCCGGGGTTCTTCCTCGAGCGCCATAAATCCCACGAAAGCTAATTAAAGAGGACAATGGTGCCCATTTAAAGCTGGCACAGGGATCCAGGAGCCATTATCGCTGGGAAAACAGGGCTCCAAATGGATTTGCGAGGCCGAGGGCTGCGCGGGCGGCCGCGGCGAGGGGCTGGCGTTGAGCACGGCACAGCCGGCGGCTCCTGCCTGGCAGAGTGAGGAGATTGCGTTAAAGCCCCGGGATTGATTTCTCCTCCGCTTTGCCTTGGAAATCAAATCATCCCATTATCGTTTTGCGCCGGAGTTTGTTCTTGGAATGTTATCTGGCAGCTCAAGGAGCTTCTCGCAGGGTTTGTTTGTTGAGCCAGAGCCTTGGTCCCTGCCGGAGGGGAGCCGGCTCTGCTGCTCTTCCCTGAAAGCCTCCGGAGGAAGGATCTTCCCAGGGACTGCTATTGGGATAGGAGGGATGTTCCCAGGGATTGCTGTTGGGATAGGAGGGATGTTCCCAGGGATTGGTGTTGGGATAGAGGGATGTTCCCAGGGATTGGTGTTGGGATAGAGGGATGTTCCCAGGGATTGGTGTTGGGATAGAGGGATGTTCCCAGGGACTGCTATTGGGATAGGAGGGATGTTCCCAGGGATCGGTGTTGGGATAGAGGGATGTTCCCAGGGATTGCTGCTGGGATAGAGGGATGTTCCCAGGGATTACTGTTGGGATAGAGGGATGTTCCCAGGGATAGGTGTTGGGATAGAGGGATGTTCCCAGGGATAGGTGTTGGGATAGAGGGATGTTCCCAGGGATCGGTGTTGGGATCAGGGTTAAAGCTTGCCTGTGGTGCTGCCCCTCTGCAGGGTTTGTTGCTCTCCTGTAGTTTGGGGTTTATGCCTTGGGAAGGGCAGGGAAACTGAGGCAGGAGTGGGATGGCACCATCCATGGAGGTTAATTCCAGCAGGGTGACCCGACACGGCGCTGAGCCGGGCTTTGCTGATGGATTTGCCATCTCCCAGCTCTCTTTTTGGGGTGTTCCCACCCTGGTGAAACCCCGTTCTTCTCTCACTGTTTTAAGGAGTTAGACGTGACACCTCCAGCAATTTAAATGCCTGGTCTGGCTCTGGGGTCCATAAATCAGAGTCCTCATGGTGCTGGGAGGGAAAACTGGGAATCTGTGGGCTCACAGAGCTCAGCACAGCTCAGCCACCCACAGGGTGGAACCGCTTGTGTTCCATGCGAAACGTGTCCCCTCTGGAATCAGAGCTGGGACACCCTGGAGCTGGGACACTCTGGAGCTGGGGTAGCTCCCTCACCCTCCTGGGGGAGCCTTCCGAGCACTCCCGGTGTCTTCCGCCTCCCTGAACTTCTCCCTCTCCCTCCTCTCTCCAGACTGAGCTTGAGCAAGGCTTTCCAGCTGGAAAATAATCGGACTCAATGATTTTAAGATTGTTTTCCCAGGTAAATGGTGCTGTGATTCCGTGAAAATCCTTATCCAGCTATTCCCTAAAGGAGCAGGAGGCTGAGGGGCTTAGAGCCTTTTTCTCCTCCTCTCCTTGGCTGTCCCTCTCCTTTCTGGCTCTTTTCTGACCTTCCTGACTGAGGAGCAGCAGAAAAAAAAAGGAGAAATCCTTGGATGGGTGTTGAGGTATCACTTAAAATCCACTTTTTTCTTCTCATCCCTTTTGTGAGGAATGCTGAGGTGTCGGTGGGTTTGGGGACAGGGAGCAATGAGCGCCTAGAAATGCCGGATTGCAGGCTGGGGATGAACTCACACAGGAGAAATGACGAGCTTTTCCATGGAAATAGCTGGAAATTATCCTGGTGGGAGAAGAGTGAGGGATTACGCGCCGGGGTTTCTCAGCTCTTTCCAGCCAGCTCAGCAAGTCCCGCTGTAAGGTCGAGCGCGGCTGAAGGACATCCACGGCGCCCTCCAGCTGTGCAACATCTGCCCGTGCGGGCGGCGGGGAGCGCCCGGCGGTGCCGGGGAGCCGAGCCGGGCCGTGCCCACGGCGGCTTTGCCGCGATGCCAGCGCCGAGCTCGCCCGGGGCGAGGAGCTGTGAGCGCCGCGCTGCCGCTGCGGAGCCCCGAGCCAAGGGCAGGGCTGAGCCCCCGCGGGAAGCCGCTGTCCCGGGCTCCCGTGGCGTTTCGTGGCCGCCTTTGTCCCCGCGGAATCCGCCGAGGCGTGGGGATGCGGCCGCTGTGACCCGGTGCCGTGCCCGAGTCGGGGTGGCCGTCACCTTGTGCGGGGAGCGGGGACAGGAAAATCAGAGCCGGGCAGCGAGAAGGGAGCTGCTCCTGCCATTCCCAAAGAGCCTGGCAAAGAGGGGGAAAGCCCACTGCGAGAGCGGGGTGGGGATGGGGAAGGGATGGAGCGGCGGGAGGGAAGGAAAGGGACGGAACCTGTCCGGGAGGAGCAAATTCCTGCTTTCCTCCGTCCTCCCCGAAACTGGAACCTTCCCAACCCCGCTCTGCCACCCAGCCCCGTGAGGCCGCGCAGCGCACCCCGGGGTCCCCATCCGGTGTCATTTGCGGGAAGAAACCTGGCAATTAGGGCGCTAATTAGCCCTCGAGGATGTGACCCGGTGGCATTTAACCCTTTGCAAGCTGCTGCTGCCGCTCTGCAGGGCCGAGTCACAGCAGGGGAAGGGCCACAGGGGTTAAACCCATCGCGTTGCGTTATGGATCTCTAATTGTTTTATTCCTAATTCTCTGCTAAACAGCCCAGCCTGGGGCCAGCAGCACTCCTCACGCGAGCATTGAGTGGCGCTGGCGGCACTGCCCTGCTCCTCAGATCCCTGTTTGTCCCGTCCGGGAGCTCCCGGCAGAGGGGGGATGAGGGTGCCAACGCCGCCCCGAACATGGGGAGAGGGAAGATTGTTTTCCTTGCCATGTCAGCGCCTCCGGCAGAACAAGTGCCCTCTGTTCTCTGCCCGAAACCCGGCTTTTAAAAAAGGAAAGAAGGCGCTGGCTCGGTGCGAATTGTCAGGGCGCAGCGCTGGAGAGAAACGTTCTCCAGAGCATCGGAGAAAGGCGAGGGGAGCGCGGGGAGGCCCCGGGAGCAGAAGCGCCGGAAGCCAAGCGTGGCGGAGTAAGAGCGAGGGTCCCATCAGGAGTCGATGGGATGTGACTCCCCGAGCCCCGCGGGGGCAGGACCGGCTCCGGGCGCGTTCTCCTGGCGGTGTTTCCCTCCGCTGAAGCAGCTGGTGCGGGAACAGTTCGGAGCCGAATGGCAGGGCTGGGCTCGGGGGAGTGCGAGCGTCGCCTCCTTCTCCCCGTGCCAGGCCGCAAATATGGGGAGAGGAGGAGCTGAGCGGTGATCCCTGCAGCCAGCCTGAAAAGCCTTTGGAAATGTTCTCCTAACTCGGGGGAAGGGGAGCCGAGCGGCCTCTCCCATTCCCTCTGGTGCCCGCGGCTGCTGCTCCTGCTCCCGAGGGCTCCTCGGAGTGACAGCACCCGCGGAACAGAATTCCTCGGGGACAGGAACGCCCGTCCCCTGTCCGGTTCTCGCGCATCAGCTCGCTGGATGCTCTGGGGAGCACACGGACACGGGACCCTGAGCCGGCGGGAATCCCTCCCGGTGCGTGAGCCTGGCGTGTCCGAGCGCGGCTGCCCGGCGCTGCCCGTGCCCAGCGGGCCCTGCCGGGGCTCCCGCTCCCCCCGCGCCTCCGCGGCCCCCGCCCAACAGATGGTGCCGATTTTCGCAGGGGGAGGTGGAGGAAACAAAGCCCGGAGCGCTGCGAGGCTGCAGCCTGGCTCCCAAACGCAGCCCGGGGTGGGGGGTGACATCTGTGGGCACGGGGTGCCCGCGGCGTGCCGAGCCCCGTGCTGAGCCGCCACTTGCGCCCGCCCTGCCTCACTGATCTCCCTCCTTTGTTGGTTTTCCCCCTCCTTTCCAGATAAAGAAGCCCGCGCACCGTCGGCGGGGATGCCGGTGAAGCGAGCGGGCCGCCTCCCCCTCTCCGCCCGGCGCAGGACCAGCGGCTGACTGGAAGCTGGAATGTTTCCCACTCCAGCCGATGCCCAGCCCTGCCCGCCCTGCTCCTAGCCTGGCTTCCCAGGGGTGACATTCCCGGTTTTCTCCTGTTCGGAGAGCAGTGCCGCCGAGCATGCCGCAGAAAGCTCCTCTGCAGCCGAAGCCCAGGGGAGTTTTCCAGTGAGTCCAGATCCTTAAAAGCCAGAGTTGCCCCTTCCCACCCCGGGGACAGCGAATTTCCCTGCGCCCAGCGGGTGTCGAGGTCCCGGAGTGCGGGCTGCAGGAGGGGGCTGCCATGGAAGAGAATGCGTTCAGCGTGCAGCAGATCCAGCCCAACGTCATCTCGGTGAGGCTCTTCAAGCGCAAGGTGGGCGGCCTCGGCTTCCTGGTGAAGGAACGCGTCAGCAAACCGCCCGTCATCATCTCCGACCTGATCCGGGGCGGGGCTGCTGAGCAGAGTGGCCTCATCCAGGCTGGGGACATCATTCTGGCCGTCAATGGCAGGCCCCTGGTGGACATGAGCTATGAGACGGCGCTGGAGATCCTGAGAAGCATCGCCTCCGAGACCTACGTGGTCCTCATCCTGCGCGGCCCCGAGGGCTTCACCACTCACCTGGAGACCACTTTCGCGGGCGACGGGACGCCCAAAACCGTCCGTGTCACCAGGCCCCTGTGCCCGGCTCCCAGGGCGGTTGACTTGTCCAACCCAAGCGCTCCCAGCAAGGAGCAGCCGCCGCCAGCAGCCATGGGATCCCTGTGGAGCAGGGAAATCGGGAAGGAGGTGGAGCCGATGGTCCACGTTAACGGCGTCGTTCCCGGCGGCAAAGGGCCGGACGCCGGGAAGGGCAAGGACGGGGCTTGTGGTCACCCCTGTCTCAACGGCGGCGTGGGAGACAACGAGCTGCTCAAAGAAATCGAGCCCGTCCTGGACCTGCTGAAGAGCAGCAGTAAGGACAGCGATGGAGATGCGCCCTCCAAGGTAGAGACACGGGATATAGAAGTCCAGGTGGACTGGTAGGTCCCTAAATACATTTTTTTACCTTTGGTGGAACGTGCTGGTTTTGGCTCCCCGAGGTGTCGGTGAGCCCCTCTCCACAGCTGCCTGCCGCCCGGCACAGCAGGCTGGGGATGGAGAGGAAGGGATGCGAAATAAAGGGGGGAGCGGATGGTGAGGGCAAGATGAAAAACTGGGAGAAGGTTGTGGAAGAAAGATGTAAGCATGGGAAATTGGGGAGATGGGGAATAATGTCTCACGGAAAGCTGAGCAGTGCGATGTGGTGGGTCACGGGCTGGGCTGGGGTAAATTTCTGCTCCATGTTCTCAATTCCATTTGTTTTAAGTTGAAGCAAAATCCCGTGCCTCAGTTTCCCCACCTGCCGAATGAGGTCCATGGTATTCCTGTCCTTGTGGTCCTGCTTTAGAGCTCTCCGGCTGAAATCCACTGTAACTGCGGGAGAGGGGGCAGGAAGGTCGGACTGGCCAGGCACGGTGCTTTCCGGGAGAAATGAGCTTCCAAACCTTTCGGGAGAGGGGAGGAGAGCCCCAGCCCAGCTCCATCAGAAGCCAAGGGCAGTGGGACCAGCCTGGTGGGAAGGGGGGAGATGTTTTCCATGGAGAGCTGGGAACGGTCAATCCTTGTGGAAATGCCGGGGCGGATCCCTGCTCCTTCTAGAGCCAGGTCACAATCTCAGGACCTGTGTGCGTGGGTGGGGACATGGCCAGCGCTTGTCCCACGTCCTGTTGAGGAGGGGGAAGTGGGGACAGCTCCCGATTTTCCTCAGCGTTTCCCTGAGGTGCAGCGCATCGCTCCGGAGCCGGAGCAGCTCCCCGGGGCCCTTCCTGCTTTACAAAGCTCTTGTTAGCAGCCGGATCTTTTCGGTGCCAGCTCCCTCTCCTCCTGACCGTTCATTAACACGGATAGGTTGTCTCTTCCTGTTGCTTTTCCCCAAGTCCCCAAACACATTTTAGCAGTGTCAAGTGCTGCAGCAGGTTGTGGCTGCCCTCGCTTACCGACTGGCTGGAAAAGCCCCGAGGGTTTGCTGGAGCTGCCGGCCTGTGGCTCAGCCACGGGAAGATCTGTAATTTCGAGTTCTCTGTAATTTCGGGTTCTCTTGCCGTAGACGCTTCTTAGGAGAAGGAAGAAATCGTGTTCATTTTTCTTTATCAGAAACAAGAGGAGAGCGCCACAGCGGGGTCCCCCCGCGGGCTCCCAGCCAAGGCTGAGCTCCCGCTCGCTCCCACCCCAATCCCACCCACACCTCCTGTGTGTTCCACCTTCCTCGTTTTGTTTCCTGGTGTTTTCCTGCCGTTCCTGCTCTCCCAGTTTATTCCCGTTTCCCTCAGAGGACACGGTGCTCTAAGCTTGTTGCTGTGCTCACACTGGGTCAGAGGGAAAAAAAAAAAATATCTGCTGGGCTCGGTGCCGGTGTCTGGGAGTGCTTCCTGCATCCCCTCCCCTCCACAGGTACTCTCCAGGTCTCGTTCATTTAGGAATTGTTGGGATTTGGAAAATTTGGAAATCTGCTGTGCAACGGGAAGTGATTTTAAACCCCCCCCCCTGCCCCGAGCTTGGGACGCCCTCCCAAAACCTGTGTGGACAGCGCATGCTTTAATCCAGCAGCAGCCCGTCCTGGGAGAGCCTGGTTTAAGAGCTGAGACATTGGGAGGGTCACGAGTGGACACAAAACGTGCAGGGGGCTTCAAAATCCCCTCTGGGGCCTGGGGGCTGCAGCCCAGCAGAGCCCCCAGAGGACACAATCCCAAACATCGGGGTTGTACCAGGCGCAGCCTCACCCTCCAAACCCTGTCCTCATCCCACCGGCTGCAGGATCTCCAAGGAAATTCTGCTCCAGCCACGGGGAGGGATGAAAAACGTGGATTTGTTTTGTGGAGTCTCTTCTATTCAGAGATGAAGCAGAAATGCTTTGATTTCACTTTGATTTCACTTTGATTTCACTTAAACTGAAGGATCTTGAAGCAGCAAAGCGGAGACTTCACCAAAAGGTCCTTTTTATTTTTTCAATATCCTAATTAAAAAACAAAACAAAACAAAAACTTTATAATCTCTATACCTTGTGGATGAAAACCCACAAATTCTCCTGCTTGATGAGAAGCTGCAGCCTGGCTCTTGTGGAAGGGCTGTGAGGGAGAAGACCCAGGCTGGAGCAGAGATGTGCGAAGGAGATTTACTGCCGGGAGAAGCTGTCGGGAGCTGCCGTGCGGGGCAAAGGGCGTTTCTGCGGGATCAGGCTGCGGATGATTCATCTCCTCGGCTCGGGCTCGCACAGGGCCGGGCCATCCTGAAGGTCTCCCACACTCCAAGTTTTCTCGGACGGCAGGAGAAGTGTGGAAAGGTCAGGGAATAACGGGGAGTGGATAACTGGGGAGAGCGTTGGTCGGTGCCAAGGAAATGCCAAAAAAACCCCCAGCCAGCCTTATCAGATGGATGCAGCTCCCGGGCGTCGGCCGTGACTTCTCCAGGCGGGAACAGCGCAGGAATTGAGCTCTACCTGCCCCTAGGAGGGCGCAAAACCTGGCTCAGGGTTGAGCGGGACAGCTCCAGCCTGCGCTGTTTGGCTGTTGATCCAGCAGGAGGTGATGGGGTTGGGATGGATCCTGCCCTGTCTCCTCTCTGCCTGGTGCTGCCCTTCCCAGCCGCTGTGGCTTTGCCGGAGCCGCTGGGATCACGGAGCTGTGAGGAGTTCCCAGGCAGCCAGGAAGGGCACGAGGCTGAGCTGCTCCACAGGGAGCCAAAGGCTCCTGGCCCGAGACGGGCTTTGGCAAAAACAGCTCAAACGACGCCTGATGCTTTGGGCTTCCAGCTCCTCTCCCCAAGGAAAACTGGAAGGGAGCCTACAAGAAATGGAGAGAGACTTCTTATAGGAGCATGGAGGGACAGGATAAGGAGAAGGGATTCAAACTGCCAGAGGGCAGGGCTGGATGGGAGATTGGGCAGGAATTGTTCCCTGGCAGGGTGGGCAGGGCCTGGCACAGGGTGCCCAGAGCAGCTGTGGCTGCCCCTGGATCCCTGGCAGTGCCCAAGGGCAGGTTGGACACTGGGGCTTGGAGCAGCCTGGGACAGTGGGAGGTGTCCCTGCACATGGGCAGGGGTGGCACTGGATGTTTTTAACATCCTTTCCAATCCATCCTGAGGCTGACTGATTGATTCACTGATTGATCCAAAGTTTGCTTTGGGGACACAAGCAGTTCCTCTCCATCCCCCACATTCACGGTCTGCATTCCCCCAGGGAATTCTCCGTGCTGCCTTTCTCTCCCCCCGTGTGCCCGGAGCGTGTCCGTGGAGCGGCCGTGCCCACGGCTCGGGCCATCTGCAGTGGGAGAAGGAGCACGGACGTGGGGCTCAAGGTATGATGAGAGCTGGCATTTCTGCCATGAGCCTCACCGTGGGCTAGGAAGCAAAAATAGCGTTTGATTCACTCCCTGCCGGCGAACCCAGGTCTGCTTTTCCCTCAGAGCTCTGGGGAGATTGTCAGGTCCCATCTTCCCTCCTCCTTCCCCCCCTCCCCACTGAGTTGCCAGGGTTTATTTTCCTTCCCAGGTCTCTTCCATGACATGAGCAGCCTGATGGAAACATGGCAGTTTCAGTCCAAACAGCAGCCCCGAGAGGGAGGGGAGTGCTGAGAGCAGGAATTCAGCTCAGGAAAGGTTTCAAGGTTTCAGGCTCCAGCTTGCCTTGGAACAAACCCCATCATTTTGCAGTTCAGAGAAAGTTCCCTTCCTCCCACCTTCCTCAGCACCGCCAAAATCTCTTTGTGTTGCTCAAAACATTTCATTTGCATTTCTGATCTGTCTTCATTCTTCTGCCCTTGGACACAGAACTTTCAAACCTCGGAAAGGAGAAGATTCCTTGGAATTCCACGCTTGTGCCGTTCTGGAAATGGAAGCAGGGAATTCTGGCAGGGAATAACCTTCCCCTTCGCCCTCAGCTGAGGCTTGTTCCTCATCGCTCTGCTCCATCACTGATCCAGAGAGGCATTTGGTGCCTGGAAAACATCAAAATTCCACACAAATGTATCCCATATTCCATCCAAATATATCCCATATTCCACACAAATATATCCCACATTTCCCCCAAATACACCCCGTATCTCCCCAAATCCCCGTTCTCCCGCTCAGCCTCTGTGCTGCTCCTTGCATCCCGTGGGATGGTTCAGCCCTTCCCTCGTGTGTGATCCCAGCAGCCGGGCCCGTGGGCCAGCTGTGATCCCGCAGGAGATCCGGGTGTGATTCCCAGAGCCTGGAATCCTCCAGGTGCTCACTGGGAGCGGCTGGGAAGGGGCAGCAGCGGCCGCTGCAGCTCGGTGCCGGTTGAGTTTGGAGCTGTGCTGGTGGGACTTTGGGATTGCTTGGATCTGCTCCCAGGTCTTTGTGTGTCGGTGCCTCCACAAAGGTTTTCCAGCCTCGTATTTCACAGACTCCCTGAGGCCGCAGCTTGCCCGGCTCATTAGTCCCCGATCCCAGCGCTGCGCACATTCCTGATTTTCTCCAGGATCTTCTCCAGACCATTCCACAGGTTCTTCCTTCTGTGCTGACCCACATCCCCTCTCCTGTTGCTCCTTGCTTGGATCACCCTGCATTCCCACCCTGGGCACACTGTCCCTGCTGCCTCTCCAGGGAGTGCATCCCAGCTTTTGGGGTTATTCCTTCTTCCAAATTCCCGCTTCCTTCCTGAGCTCTGCACCCTGCTCCGTGCCCTGAGCCCTGCAAATCCCTTCTCCTGCCCCGTCCCTCTCCCGCTGCTGTTGTCCCAGACCTTGCTGAACCCTCCAGCCTGCAGCCAGCGCGGCTTTCCAACTGCCCCAGGGAAGGAAGCGCAGGAATTTTCATTTCTGGGGATGCCATGCCCTCTGGAATGTGGTTTCCCCCTCTGGAATGTGGTTTCCCCCTCTGGAATGTGGTTTTCCATTCGGCAGAAGAATGGTGAGGCAAGAGCTGCTTATCCCAGCCCCAAGCACCGGAAGGAGGAGCACTGCAAGTGCAGCCATTCCCCAGGGGAAAAAACAGGGAATGAGGCAAGAAGAGGGGATTTCTCTCCCGAGGTGTGAGCTTCCCGCACAGCCCCAAGCTCAGGTTTTCCAGGTGAAGGGCCTGGAGGAAGGATCCTGTTCCTGGTGGCGGCACAGGGTGATGTTGTCAGTGTCACCGGAGCTGTCGCCGGAGGTGTGGGCGCTGCCATCCCTATCACCCACCCGCAGCGGGATGGCAGCGGCCGGGGCCAGCTCTGCTCTGCTCCCTGCCTGCCGAGTCTCCGCTCCTCCTGCCAAGGAAATTCAAAGGAGCCGAGTGACAAACTGACGAACTTCCCTCTTGCTTTTTTTTTTTTTTTTTTTTTTTCCCCCCCTCTTAATTTCTTTTTGGAAAAGCTTTGGAGAAATTTCTGAAAGGGCTGTCTCAGCAACTTCCCTTCTGCTTCATCACTCGGAGCACTGCAACATCATCAAATTAGTCAAAAGAAAACAGTGGTGCCTCTCATTTCTCCAAACAGCCAGATGCTCTTTCCAAGGGGAGGCAGCATCCCAGGCTCTGCCCGGCTCCAGTGGGGGAGGGCAGGATTCCTCTTTCCTTTTTAAAGTCTCAGATTTGGCTTTCAGAACAGAAAAAAACCCTCAAACAGGGGCTTGGATCTCTCTGGATCCCAGAGATCTGGATCTGGGAGTGGTCAGGGAGCGATGCCTGCGTCCTTGATCTGCCTTTTGGGAGAGTTCATCCAATCAGGGGCCTCCATCTTCAGCACTGATTCCAGCTCCTCAAAGACATCGACGTGGGGATTTAAAAAAATCCCATGGAATGGTTTGGGTTGGAAAAGACCTTAAAGCTCACCCAGTGCCACCCCTGCCACGGGCAGGGACAATTCCACTGTCCCGGGCTGCTCCAAGCCCCAGTGTCCAACCTGGCCTGGAGTTCTCCGAAGAAGAGGAGCCAGCTCCTCTCTCCAAGGCAGATCCCTGGGGATGTCCAGCCTGGCTCCCTCGAGGGGGCTGTGCCCTCCCCAGAGCCCAGCGAGCGACCCTGTGGGCTCCCCTGTTGATAAAATCCTTCTGGAAGCCTGATCCAGCCCGGAAGCCTGGATGCCCGGTGCTGTGGCTGTGGGTGACAGGGATGTGCCAGGTCACCCCGCGCCTCTGGGGGCTGGGGCAGCCACGGCGAGAGAGGAAAATAACTCATCCCAAAATTCCTGTTCCTGTCCCAGCTCGCAAACAAGGCCCTTACAAGCAAGGGGCAGGAAATATTTGTAAAATGAAGCAATTGATGGGTTTTTATTTTTATTCCCCCATCTGTGCTCGGGCCGGGGTGAGGCTCTGGCTGCTCTGAATGGGCTTTTCTCTCCCTGCCTCTCTCCAAAAAGACAGAGCCGGATCCTTCTGGGCAGCCTCATCCGGGGGATCTGCGCTGGCTCCGGCACCAGGCACGGCACCGGGAACACGCCCAGGTCACTCTGGTGGCTTTGTCACAGCCACGCTCGGCTGCGCTTTTCCAGCAGAGCTTTTTCCAGCGGGGTCAGCCCCTCACCGCCACGCTCGTGCAGCCGTAAATCCGCGGGGAGCAGCAGCACGAATCCCGCTCCTGCCACACCTGCAGACGTGCAGGGGATGCGGAGCGCCCAGCCAATTCCCACCTGGATGTCCCTGTCCCCCAGGACGGGGCACCTCGCTGCCAGGTGGTGCTCCGGGCCGAGGCGTGGGAGCAACCCCTGCTCCCTGTCAATCCCAAAGCGCCCCCGTTAATACCCGACGTGATCCAGCCGCTGGGATTTCTCCAGCTGCCAGCGTTGATGGCTGTGCGGCTGTGCACACGCCGCAATCCCACCTTCCGAGGCCTCCAGCTGTGCTGCCGGTGGCTGGGTCCCTCTCCCGGCTCCCCTCGTGCTGGCAGCGGCCCTGCAGACCCTGCCGTGGGAGCAGCAGGCGCCAGCATCCTCCTGCACCTGCCTGTGGCATCCCTGGCCGATCCCAGACTTCTCCCCTGTGCCCCTGGAGAGGCCCTGCGGTTTTCCGGCGGGTTCCCTCCGCTAAGCCCCAGCTCCCAGGAGAGCCAGGGGGTGTCTTCCCTGTGGATTCAGTGCTTCCATCTCGATTTTGGCCCCAGAGTTGCGAGGAGCAGCAGCTGGGGCTCGGCGGCTGCTGGAGGTGACTTGGGGAGCTCGGCGTCCCCGCGCTGACCCGACTCCGTGTCCCCTGGCACGGTGGGGGTGAGGGCAGGAGGGCAGGGATGTGCAGCCGTGGAAATGAGAGCTCTCTGGAGATTTAACAGCTGGGCCTCGCTGGGAGGGGAGAGCCAGCCCGGCTGCAGCTCCATCCTGCTAATTCCCTGCCTTGCTGCTGGGGATTACTGGGATGGAGGGAGCCTGGGCTGCAGCCCCTGAGCTCGCCCTTTGGGCTGGGCACAGCGGGATTGCGTGGCTGTCCCCGTCCCCGTCCCCGTCCCCGGGATCCCTGCAGATCCCTGCGGATCCCTGCGGATCCCTGCGGATTCTGGGATCTGTGTGGATCACCACCACCTGCAGCAGAGATTGGGATCTGTTTCCTTTGGCTGAGGCGCTGCGGGTGGGGCTTCTTGCATTTTATCTGATTGAAACACTCTCTTTCACATCCTCCTGGGAGCCAGGTCACCAGGGAGCAGCTTTCGTGGCCTGGAGGGGCACCGGAATCCCAGGAAAAGCGGCCCTTGGGCACCCGTGCCTCGTCCCTTGCACCAAGGTGGCCACTTTCCAATGTTTGGAAGGTGGCCAGAGCCCAGGGAAATGTTTTGGCAGCTGAGCGTGGCTCTGTAAAAGCAGAAAAATGACAGAAAAAGCACAGGGAGGTGCTCTTTAAATGAAGTCTTCCCCTTAAGCTAAGGGAGTTCAAGGACTCTGAAAGTGAATTTATTTGTATTTATTTGTCTGCCTGCAACCGAATCCAGAGCACCCCGTTGGTGTGATTTAGGCCTCGAGTGCAGGTGTCCTACTTTGGTCAGTGCCCAAACCCTGCCGCCGTTAATGAGAGCTCTCGTTATTGACCCAGCGGCCTCTGGAAGGCTTTTAAGGACTGACAGCAGGAGCAGAACGGTTCCAGAGGGCATTTCTTCCGCGCCCGTGCCCGTCCTGACCCGTGCCCCGTGCCCAGCCCTGCCCAGGGGCGCCTTCCCTGCGTGGTGACACAGGTGCCACCTCCTGCCCCTCTGAATGTCACCTCCCTGAGCCCCGCTTGCTCTGTCCTTGGCCAGGCCTCACCTGGCGGGGGCTGCGCATCGGCTGCTGGGGGCACTTCAGAGCCTCCCCCACGCCCCAGGCGCGTGTGGTGACTGAGTTACACCCGGGTTACACCTGAGTTACACCCGGGTTACACCTGAGTTACACCTGGGTTATACCTGAGTTACACCCGGGTTACACCAGAGTTACACCCGGGTTACACCTGAGTTACTCCTGAGTTACACCTGAGTTACACCTGGGTTACACCAGAGTTACACCCAAGTTACACCCAGGTTACACCAGAGTTACACCAGAGTTACACCCAAGTTACACCCGGGTTACACCAGAGTTACACCCGAGTTACACTGGAGTTACTCCTGAGTTACACTGGAGTTACTCCTGAGTTACACCCAAGTTACGCTTGAACTACACCCAAGTTATACCTGAGGTACACCCCAGTTACACCCAAGTTATACCTGAGGTACACCCCAGTTACACTCGAGTTACTCCTGAGTTACACCTGACTCACTCCGGTGTCTCCGCGTGGGCCGGGGCCGCCGGCGCTGGGATGTCTCCGTCCCCCCGTCCCCCGCGGTCCCGGGGGCGATCCGTCAGTGCGCTCCGCCGAAACCGCACCGGGGACGGGCGGCGAGAGCGGACGGAGCTCCTGGGAGCCTCCTGCTCCTCTGGGTTTGCTTTTTCCCCCTTCCCTGCTCATAAACACCGAGCAAGCTCCTTCTGCCACCAGCTGCTCCAGCGGCTCCTTTCCCCGTCTCCGTGCTCGTTCTCCCGGGGCTCCAGCTCGGATTTTGGGGTGGACGGGCTGTGTTGTAGAGCCAGTGCGGGGACAGGGCTCGGCGTGGCCCGGAGGTGGAATTTCCGTTGTGTTTGTGTTGTCCTCACCTCGCTGATCCATCGCCTCGGCCCAGGCTCAGCCTGCCCTTCCTTCCCGCGGGGCAGGGCCGAGTGCCGGCGCCCGTGGGGGGCAGCTGGAGCAGGACCTGGGCCCGTGGTCCCTGCGCCCGGGGATCCCTGTGACCTTGAACCCTTCAGTTTCAGGGAAGGGGAGAACAACCCCCAGAAAGCTTCGCCGGCTCGGATGGAGAACGATCGCGTCCCGGGGGACCTGTGGGGGAAGAGCAACGTCCCCGTGGTCCTGAACAACCCCTACTCCGAAGCAGAGCAGGTAAGAGGCCGTGGCTGGCGCTGCTCTGGGTGGGAAAACCAAAATTCCCAGGGTTTGTGGGAAGGTGACCGGTCCCGGTGGGTTCTCCCAGCGCGGCTGAGGGACAGCGTGTGTTTGATCCCAAAAGCCGGAGGTGGTGGATCCCAGAGCCCCTTTGGGCCAGGAGCTGCGGTCCCCGTGGTTCAGGCAGGGAATGGAGGTCACTGGAGAATGATGCTCCTCATCCAAGGGCTGACGTGGGATGGGAGCCCGGCCAGGGAGCAGGACGCTGAGGCCTCCCTGGGGAATGTGATCCCTTCTGGTGGCACAAGGCCAAGGCTGCATCATTAAAGTCGTTTGGATTCATCTGATGGTAATTCAATAGAGCACTTCAGATAATGCCTTCCACGGTGCCTTTTCATCTCCTCACACTTCACGGCCGTAAATTCTCAGGCTTCCTTGCCAAAAGGAGATTAACTCCACGTTTGTAGCAGAGCCAGAGACGTCAGGCAGACCCTGCCAGGCCACCAAGATCACCTCGGGGAGAACACGACGTGCGTGAGCTCTGCCAGGGCTTGGGCAGAAGGATCTGCCTGGTGGGATCATCCAGGGCAGGACCTGGGAACCAGACTGGAGATCACCTCCCTGCCCTGGGCAGGGACACCTCCCACTGTCCCAGGCTGCTCCCAGCCCCAGTGTCCAGCCTGGCCTTGGGCACTGCCAGGGATCCAGGGGCAGCCACAGCTGCTCTGGGCACCCTGTGCCAGGCCCTGCCCACCCTGCCAGGGAACAATTCCTGCCCAATCTCCCATCCAGCCCTGCCCTCTGGCACTGGGAGCCATTCCCTGTGTCCTGTCCCTCCAGCCCTTGTCCCCAGCCCCTCTCCAGCTCTCCTGGAGCCCCTTTAGGCTCTGCCAGGGGCTCTGAGCTCTCCCTGGAGCCTTCTCCTCTCCAGGTGAGCACCCCCAGCTCTCCCAGCCTGGCTCCAGAGCAGAGGGGCTCCAGCCCTGGGAGCAGCTCCATGACCTCCTCTGGACTCTCTCCAGCAGCTCCAGGTCCCTCCTGTGCTGGGCCCCAAGGCTGGATGCATTTCTCCAGGGAATCCTGCAGGGAATGATGTTCCCATTGCAGCCTCGCAGTGTCAGGGACCCGTGGGGGACACACGAGCCCCTCTGAGCTGGTGCTGGTGCCCACGCAGGGCACTGGGATGGCCCTGCCCAGGCTGCGGGGCTGTGACCAGCCTGGCCCGGGCTGAGGTGCAGCTGGGATCCATTCCCACCCTCCCTCCCCTCAGGACGGTGCCCAGGTGTCCCAGCAGCGCAGCCACCTTGGGGTGGTGCCACCCAAGATGGGCACACGGCAGTGGCAGCACCTTGGGGCGGTCCATGGATAATGACCAGCCCATGGGTAACACCCATCCCATGGACAATGCCCAGCCCATGGATAACGCCCATCCCATGGATAACACCCATCCCATGGACAATGCCCATCCCATGGACAATGCCCAGCCCATGGATAATGCCCATCCCATGGACAATGGCCAGCCCATGGATAACACCCAGCCCATGGATAACACCTAGCCCATGGAGAACACCCAGCCCATGGACAATGCCCATCCCATGGACAATGCCCAGCCCATGGATAACACCCAGCCCATGGACAATGCCCAGCCCATGGACAATGCCCATCCCACGGATAATGCCCAGCCCATGGATAATGCCCATCCCATGGACAATGCCCATCCCATGGATAACACCCAGGCCATGGACAATGCCCAGGCCATGAACAATGCCCAGCCCATGGATAACACCCAGCCCATGGACAATGGCCAGCCCATGGATAACACCCAGCCCATGGACAATGCCCATCCCATGGATAACACCCAGCCCATGGATAACACCCAGCCCATGGATAATGCCCATCCCATGGACAATGCCCAGCCCATGGATAACCCCCATCCCATGGACAATGCCCATCCCATGGACAATGCCCATCCCATGGACAATGCCCATCCCATGGATAACACCCAGCCCATGGATAACCCCCATCCCATGGATAACACCCAGCCCATGGATAACACCCATCCCATGGACAATGCCCATCCCATGGACAATGCCCATCCCATGGACAATGTCCAGCCCATGGATAACACCCAGCCCATGGATAACACCTAGCCCATGGAGAACACCCAGCCCATGGACAATGCCCATCCCATGGACAATGCCCAGCCCATGGATAACACCCAGCCCATGGACAATGCCCAGCCCATGGATAACACCCAGCCCATGGATAACACCCATCCCATGGACAATGCCCATCCCATGGACAATGCCCAGCCCATGGATAACGCCCAGCCCATGGACAATGCCCATCCCATGGATAACACCCAGCCCATGGATAACCCCCATCCCACGGATAACACCCAGCCCATGGACAATGCCCATCCCATGGACAATGCCCCGCCCATGGATAGTGCCCTGTGGCAGGAATCCTGAGCCCAGGGACGGGGCAGGGCTGCTCTGCCTTTGCCCCAGCTCTGCAGGCTCTGTCTTGCTGCCCTTTGCTCAGCCCCGTGCGTGTCCGTGTCTGTTACTATAAGCACTTTATAACCTTCTGCGTGCACAGCTTAATTTCTCTCTGTGCTGGGGCTGCCAAAACCGCCGGTCTTAAGCTGCTATTAAACTCTTTATTATTTTTTTTTTCCGCTGGATGCACAGCTTTCTTTTTATCCTTCTTATCCTCGAATCCTTACCCTGCTTTTCTGGGAGCAGTGTGGCTTTTCCCCGAGCCGCTCCCCGGGGCTGTGTGCAGTCAAGGCAGCTCAACTTCTTTCAAGCAGCAATAAATGCTATTAACACAGGGGAAAGTCAAGCCAAGTGGGAACTTTCCTTGTGGTTTTGTTTTGAAGCGGGATTGGGTGGATTCACTTGGCCAGGTGGCGAATGCTCACTGAGGCTCGTAATAAGGTGCTGAAAGCCCCGCTGGGCATCGATCCCCATCCCTCTGTTATTTTTTTACAAAACCACACGGCGTTTTTTGCCGGTTTCCCAGGAGCCCAATCCTCCCGGCCCTAACCCGGGAGGTGCCAGGTCCCGTTTCAGTCCTCGGGGACTGATTTGTGAGCAGCTGCGGGGCAGCCGGGAGCTCCGCGCCCCTGCAGCTCCCGGGGGAAGCCGCTCCGGGCAGCTTGCGGGGCTGATCTGCAGCTGTGCCAAGGGGAAGGACGCGCTCTGAGCCCAGCGGGGCTGATGCAGTCTGGAAGGAAATGTCAGAGATAAATCCACGGCCCGGCTGCTGCCCCGGCACAGCCCAGCGGTGCCACGGCAGGGTGAGGACCTGCAGAGCCCGGAGCGGGAGATGTCCGCTGCTCCGCGTCCCCAGGGAGCCCCCGGGGCCGGGCGTGCCCGTCCCGCAGGAGCAGACGGCCCCGGAGCCGCCGAGCGCCGGCGCGCTCGGGTAAGAGCTGTTTGCATAAGGCGTGTGCGCCCCGGCTGCCGCAGTTGTCTCTCGGCTCGTCCTTCTCCTGAGTCACCGATATGCCAGCTGCCTAATTAAAACATGGAGAGATCTCACGCAGCCTCGCTGGCAGAGCGGCGGGGAATGTTTGGCTTCAGTTTCGGCGTGCGGGGAAAGCGCGCACGCACACAGACGGACAGACTCGCACACAGACACACAGACACACGCTCACACACAGCTCCCTCCCGGGCTCCTCTGGGCTCTCTCTCTCTCTCCACAGCTGCTCCGGGATGTGGTTGTCAGAGCTGACACCTCTGCTCCAGCCCGGCTGGAATCCCAGGATTCAGCATCCCTCTGCTCCGTGGCCCTCTCCCAGCGAGGGCTGTCGGGCTGGAGCAGGTCACTGGGGTCGTGTCCATCCCTGGCAGTGTCCATAAATGACACTGTGCTCTGCTCTGCTCGACAGCTTGGTGCTCACTCCAAGGTCGGGATCAACCCTCCTGGGGATCTTTCCCAACCTTTAACCACTCTGTGGTTCCAAGATCCCAGCTTGCCCAGTCCCTGCAGGGAAAATGTGGGAGAGGGAGCAGCTCTGAGGCAGAGCGTCTGCAGGCAGACAAGCAGCAACATCCCCCCATCGCTCCGAGGATGGGGACGTCGCTGCATCTGCATTCCCAGCACGTTTTGGGGCCATACCTGCTCCAGCAAGAAGTGTTTTAGCAGCACACCTTGTCAGGAGATCAGAACTCCGATTAAAAAGTGCTGGATACAATCAACACTCCCTGCCTGGTGCTCCCGGCTTCTGTCTGGCAGGTGGAGCTGCAGGTGAGGATTGGTTCGGGTTGCATTTCGGAGCTGTTTCCAGCAGGTTTTGCCCATCTCAGAGGTGCAATCAGGCTCAGAGGGAAGGTGGCAGATTGTCCCCTTTGGTCCTCAGGGCGGGTCAGGGAGTGCAAGGATGCTGTCAGCGACTAAAGAATGATTAATTCTCTTGGAAGAGTAGAACAAGCAGGGGGAAAGAAATGACCAGGAGCTGCCACTGCCATGATTCAGGCTGGATTCCTCAAAATTTGAAAAAGTGAGCTTAAAAATAGTGTTTTTCCAGGACTGCATCAAGCAGGTTCTTTTAATTTACTGGTGGGTTTGAGCTCTACGTGAGGTTTTTTGTTCGGTTTCTGCGGCACGCAAAGGGGAGGGTGAGATGTGATGTGTGGACATTAGGCTTTAAGGAGTAGACTTTGACTCCCTCCTTGGGAAAATCATGGGATTGGTGCCATGAGGAATGTCAGAGATCCGGCAGCACAGCCTGAGGGGGTGCAGGGAGCAGCTTTTGGAAACTGCAAGGACTAAAGAAGGGCCTGCAGAGGATTCAGGCTGTAAATCTCTGCCTTCCCCTCCAGCCTCCGTCCCTTGCTCCCAGAATACGTTTTTAGAATGTGGCATTGCACTGCGAGCCTCGGGCTGCTTGAAATCCCTCTTTTCCAGGGGAAAAAGTCTGGAGCTTGTGGTAAAAACAAGAACTGAGCAAAAAGTCCGGCCAGCAATGCCAGCAGGGCAATGCAAAGGTGTCTGCTGAGCCCAGGCATCGCCTTGGAATCTGCCAGGCACTGATCTCTCCGAGCTTTGGAAAAGCAGGGATGCGTCAGCCCTGGAGCCTCAGCTGCTCTGTCATCCCTGTGGCTCCTGCTGCCTTCCCTCCTGAACCAGGAGCTTCTCCCAGCCTGTGCTGGCTCTTGGCTTCGGGCTGCATTTGTGCTGCTGCAACGGTGACACGAGCCCAGGACCCCCAGAAAGGAGGGTGACACTCTGCTGAAGGCAGGGACAGCTTCGGGAAAACCAGATTAGTTCAAAAGGGACCCCAGCCGCAGGATTCTTGTGGGAAGGGACAGATCCAGACCCAGATCTGCTGTGCAGAGCCTTGAAGCGGTGCCAAACACCAGCAGCTTTGGCCAGGGCGCTCTCAGGTGTCCCCTGGAGAGCTGCAGCAACAGCGCCGTGGTTCCAGCGATGGAATTACATCCCTGGGTAAGATGTGATTCCCGGGAGACAGAGCTCTGCTTCCCAGAGCCGCTGCAGCTCCCCTGTCCCCACCGGCAGACACCGGTGGCTCTCTAAGCTCTAAGTGCTCGGGGTAAGGGCCACAGCAGAAAATTGCGGTTTTACCTGTGAAAATGTGCAAAAAGAGGCACTTGTAACCAGCTCTGCTGCTCACGAGCTCTGCGCTGAGCTCTCCGAGTGCTGGCACAGAGCTCGAGGAGAGCTGGATGAGCCCATCCCAGGGCAGAGAGTCAGGGAGCTGAGCCTGGAGAAATCCAATCCATGATACAGCAGCCCCTCCCTCCACTTGGATAATTCATCCCTCCTGGTTCCCGCGATCTTTCCCGCATTAATATCAAAGGAGCTGTGCCTTTGGCTCGCTCAGATTGATGCTCAGCTCTTGGTTCTGCGTCGCCGGCGAGGCAGAGCTCGGCCCCTGCAGAAACTGAGCAGGTGATGCTCCTTGGAAAGAAACATCCCGCAGATTTTGGAGGAGAGTCTTCGTCTGGCAAACCTGAGCACAACAGTCTCCAAGTCGCTTCCACCTGTGTTTTTAACTCCTTTTCCACAGGTTTGGCTGTCCCATAACCACACACGACTTCTTAATTCCGCTGCGAGTTGGCTGCTCCGTTGTATGATCCCAAATAATGCCAAATATCGGGATAATGCACTTTGTCCAGCTGTGTCACCCCCGGGATTTAAGCACAGGCACCCAGCCACACACGATCCGGTGTTGTTGGGAGCTTTTCCCGTGCTTTGCTGATGAGTTCTGACCTTGTGCCGGGTATTCCCTGTTTTCCAGCCGCCGCCATCCGGGCGCCAGTCCCCGACCAAGAGCACCCTGAACGGGAGCCCTTCCAAATGCCCCCGCTTCGTGAAAATCAAGAACTGGGAGACGGGCTCTGTGCTCCACGACACCCTGCACCTCAAGACTGCCATGGTGAGTAGAGTTGGTAGGACTGGCCAAAATTCCGTGAGCATTGTTGAGGGGATGGTGCCGTCTCCCAGATGGATTTATCCGGGAATGCAGAAGGGGAGTTCGCTCCTGTCTCCAGAAGGGTTTGTGTTTCAGACCTGGTGCAATGGGCAGAGAGAGGGAAACCCACCTGGGATAAATAAGGAAAAGCCTTTGACTTCTTGCCAGCCTGGGGTGTGAATCTCGTCTCTCCGTTGGGTCAGGAGGGATGAGAGGTGGCTGCCTGTGGCCTGGCTGTCATCGCAGTGTCCCCGGCCAGCTGGGAACGTCCAGCTGGGAATGGCCCCGTGTGTCACACCGCCGGTGTCGGTGATCACTGGGTGCCCCAGCCCGGCTCAGGTGACCAGAAGTCCCGTGCTGGCTCCAGAACATTCCTGTTCCCTGCTGTCCCCTCAGGCCACGGCGTGCACCGAGCAGATCTGCATGGGCTCCGTGATGACCCCCAGCCCCCACATCCGCAAGTCCGAGGACACCAGGACCAAGGAGGAGGTGTTGCTCCTGGCCAAGGACTTCATTGACCAGTACTACTCCTCCATAAAGAGGTGAGTGCTGCCTGCAGGAGGCCACAGCCCGAGGCTGCTGCTGCTGCTGAGACGTCGCACGTGTCACCTGCAGAGCTGCCTCCAGCTGCTGGAGCCAGCCCAGAGGAGGCACCAGGATGAGCAGAGGGGTGGAGCAGCTCGGGTGGGAGGAAAGGATGAGAAAGCTGGAAATGTTCAGCCTGGAGAGGAGAAGCTTTGGGGTGACCTCACTGGGGCCTTCCAGTGCCTGAAGGAGGCAAAAAGAAACATGGAGAGAGACTGGAGGGACAGGACACAGGGAATGGCTCCCAGTGCCAGAGGGCAGGGCTGGATGGGAGATTGGGCAGGAATTGTTCCCTGGCAGGGTGGGCAGGGCCGGGCACAGGGTGCCCAGAGCAGCTGTGGCTGCCCCTGGATACCTGGCAGTGCCCAAGGCCAGGTTGGAGCAGCCTGGGACAGTGGGAGGTGTCCCTGGCCAGGGCAGGAGGTGGTGGGATGGGATGAGCTTTAAGGTCCCTTCCAACCCAGGCCATTCCATGATTCCGTGATTCCATGATCTGATCTCCCACGTGTGTGAGTCACAGCATGAGGGGACTCTGCTGCTCCATCAGCAGCTGCTTCTTGGGCAGAGTTTCATTCCTGGTGTTTGTTGTGTCTCCGCCCAGGTCACTGCCCTCTCCCCCATTCCTTGCTCACCTGATATCCCACAGCTGGGAGAGCCATCCACACAATCCCTGCGTGTGTGGGGGAAGGAGGTATTCCAGGGGGAGAGCAGCAGCATTCCCTGCCCTCTGCCTGACCCTCTGCTCCCAACCTTCCCAGATCCGGCTCCAAGGCCCACATGGAGAGGCTGGAGGAGGTGACCAAGGAGATTGAGGCCACTGACACCTACCAGCTGCGGGACACGGAGCTGATCTACGGCGCCAAGCACGCCTGGAGGAACGCGGCGCGCTGCGTGGGCAGGATCCAGTGGTCCAAGCTGCAGGTGAGCGCCAATCCCACCGGGAACATCCCGGAGATCCCTGCCCAAGGGCGAGCTGGAGTTCTGGAGGGGCAAATGCCGCTCTCCAACACAGCACAGGCCCAGCTGCTCGGCACACACAGCTCCCCTCGGCAGCTTTGGGATGTCGGCAGGACCCGGAAGAGTCTGTGGGGTGGGAGATGAGGTGGCTGTGTCTGAAAGGGAAGCTGGTGCTCCAGGGGACATTTCCTCAAATCAGATCCTGCTCCAGCACCTCTCCTGCTGTTTCCAAACCCGTTGCTCCACCTGGAGAGAGGCAGCGGGACACGTTTGTCCTCAGAACTGAGATCCAGCAGGAGAGGATTTGGCTCGGTGCCCTTTTGGCGAGGGAAGCACAAAACGGGATTGGAAATCAGCAATCCCTAGGGAATCCCCTGGTACAGAGATGTCCTCTCCTCCTGTAACCTGGAACAAATCCAGCTCTGCTGAGCAGCTCCTGCGGCTGCTTCACACAGGGAGCGGGCACAGCCACTTCTCTTGATCCCCTTTCCTGATTCCCAATGCTTTCATGGATGCCCCATTCCTGGAAGTGTCCAAGATCAGGCTGGACAGGGCTCAGAGCAGCCTGGGGTGGTGGAAGGTGTCCCTGCCCATGGCAGGGGGTGGGATGAGATGTTCTTTAAAAGTCCCAACCCAAACCATGCCATGATTCCATGATGCCATGATGCCATGATTCCCTGTCCCTCAGACCGGACTGACACCTGTCCCATTCCAGCTTTGAGTGCCGATCTACAGGAGGAGCAGAGCAGGATCTGTAATTGTTGGGGGACAAGGCAGGAACAGCAGCAGGTTGGGAGCACGGGAATGAGGAGGTTTTTGCCTGAGCAGCAGATGAGTCACCTCTCCAAAGCAAAAGGGGCAGCTGGATTAGACATCCACGTGTTCCAAAGGCAGGGAACACATAATTATGGAGCTTTCAGTCCCTGAGAACCACAATGGTGCCAGGAGTTCTCCATGTGCCGTGTTTCCTCTGCCTGGCTCTGCCCTAGGAGCTGGAGCATCCTCACAACTGCTTCCCTGTTCCAGGTGTTCGATGCCCGGGACTGCACCACGGCCCACGGGATGTTCAATTACATCTGCAACCACATCAAGTACGCCACCAACAAGGGCAACCTCAGGTGAGCCACAGGGAGCCCCCAGGGTGTGAGCCCGAGGGATGAGTGGAGACACAGCTCTGGGCCCTGCTGGGGTTGGTTCCGGGCACTGCACAGCCCGCAGCAGTCCTGGGAGCGTTAGAGGGACATGGTCTGGGGTGGAGGAGTCCTGCTGGTCCAAGCCTCCCTCTTCTTGCTGCCTGTGGGTTCCTCAGAGGGAAGATTTTCCTTTTACTTCCCCTCTCCTATATTCTGCATCCAACACGGAGCTCGCACTGCTCTCCAGATCTGTCTGAAACGCCCCCCGTTAGCAACCAGGAGGAATTCGGGAACACCCCAAATTCCAGGGCCGCGACTCGCCCCGGTGTAACAACTCTTTGTGCCTCGCTCAGGGCACACCCAGAGGTGGTGACAGCAGCACCTTTTCCGCCAGAATTCCGCCCCTCGCGCTGCTCCCGGCACTCACCAGCGCTGCCTTTTGTGGGAAATGGGTTTGCAGACTCAGAAATGCCATGGGATAGGACAGACATTGTTAGAGAGAGAAATGGAACTGGGAACACGTTTCAAAGGATGGCCTGATACTTTGGAGAGCTAGAAGTGTGAAAGGTGCATTGTAGTAGGAGCCACGAGGGGTAATTTCAGATAATTGGCTTTAAGGCATCAGCAGCATTGTGTGGCAAAAGCTGATAGGTCAAAAAACGCTTATAATGAATTGTAATTAGGAAATAGTTTGGCTTCTGATTGTGATGGTGTGAATTGTAACATCTGCACCATCTCACCCTTCCTGTGAGACTGAAAATGGGATAAAAGTCTTTAAAACACCTCTCAATTGCCCCATCTCCGGGTCAGAAAAGGGCATAATCCGACACCTTTTCCCCTTCCAGGTCTGCCATCACCATCTTCCCGCAGCGCACGGACAGCAAGCACGACTTCCGCATCTGGAACGCGCAGCTGATCCGCTACGCCGGCTACAAGCAGCCCGACGGCAGCGTCCTGGGGGACCCCGCCAACGTGGAGCTCACCGAGGTGCCCAGCCTGCCCTCCTGGCGGCTGCTGGGGACACGCCGGGATTCTGAGCACCCCGAGGGAGGAGGGCATGGCTCCTCCCAGCGGGCTGGGATTGTCCAGGGCAGCACCGCAGGGGGAGGTTGGGTTTGTGTCTCCCTCCGGTTTCTTCCCAGGAATAGCGGCTGGGTTTTGTCACTTTGCTGCTTTTCTCATCCGTTTTCACCTTTGTCGTTACGGGCACAAGCCATGATCCCACTGGGGATCTACTCCAGGCTCGTTTTTATCCCAAATTCCCCTGACTTGGCTGTGGGTGGGCTGGGACAGGCCACCCCCTGTTGTAGCTGCCTTTGCTCAGCCGTAAGGACAGAAATCCCGCCAGGAGCTGTGCCCGGGACCACACAACTCCCTGAAGGGCAGGTGAGCTGCTGGGACATCAACCCTGCCTTCATCCCCCCTGCAGATCTGCATCCAGCAAGGCTGGAAGGCTCCCTACGGGCGCTTCGATATCCTGCCCCTGCTCCTCCAAGCCAACGGCAACGACCCCGAGCTCTTCGAAATCCCGCCGGAGCTCGTCCTGGAGGTGCCCATCCGGCACCCCAAGTGAGTCACAGGAGCCCCAAAACTGCTCCGAGGGGATCGACAGGGCCGAGCTCCTCTGCTTCCACCCTTGCCATGGCCTGGGGGCTTCACCCGGGACCCTCTCCCGGGTCTTCCCCCCAGTAAAGTTGGCAGAGCTGCCAAGGAAGTTGTGTTTGTGTCTCAGGGCTTTCCCTCATATCCAGATTGGTTTTCTCGGGAAGTTTCCTTCTCCTTGAGGCCTCCCAGGGCTTACACCCCTCCATAATCACTAATTATCACATAATTATTGTCCCATAAACAGCCCCAAGGGGAGGTACTGATGGAAATGTTCTCCTTCAGATCCTTCGCCCTGGTGGCAAAGTGACCTCCCTGACTGCACTGGGCAGAGAATTCCCGGCTGGTTTCCTGATCCTGACGTTTTTCCCGGCAGGTTTGAGTGGTTTAAGGACCTGGGCCTGAAGTGGTACGGGCTGCCAGCTGTTTCCAACATGCTCCTGGAGATCGGGGGCTTGGAGTTCTCCGCCTGCCCCTTCAGCGGCTGGTACATGGGCACGGAGATCGGCGTCCGCGACTACTGCGACAACTCCCGCTACAACATCCTGGAGGTGATTCCTGCTGCTCCCGGCGGGTGTGGAGTTACTGGGGAGCAGGCAGGACACTGGCAGGGTGTTTCTTGGGAGCGGGAGAGTGCAGGATATCCCTTCTCCTGGGGCCACAGGGCCGAGGTTGGCGAGGTCTCTGTGTCCTGTGGGGCCAGCAGGTGTCTGACAGCGCCGGTGTGATCCCTGCGGAGCTTCCCACAGGCTTCCCAAAGAATCTTCGGGATCAGCAGGCGGCTGGCCGTGTGCTCGGTTGAGGCCAAGTGCTGGAATGTGACACTTGGTGGCTCCCCAGGGACGTGTGTGCCCTTGGAGACCCCCAGCTGATTCCACGGCTCGGGGGCTGCCCACACTGGGAGAGACCAAGCCAAGCCTGCCCAGGCAGGGGATCTGGATCCACCAAAACCTTCCAAGGAATGCTGTGTTATTTAGAGGGGCTCCACAGTCTCCTGAAAACCAGAGGGGTGGGAGCAGTGTGTGTCCAGCTGCTCCTGGTGGCCTCCTCAGCAGCATTTGGCCACCTGCCTCTGCTCAGGGAGGAGGAAAGGCCGTGCTCCTGCCACGGAGAGGAAACGGCAGGATTCCTTCCCAGAGGAAGGCACAACATCAGCCCTTCCCTGCCCTGTGGGTGCCTTGTGCCAGCCTGGGCCCCTCCTCTGGGTTCCTCTCCCCAAGCAGAGATCCCCAGTCCCTGGTTTTTGGCCATTAAGTCCTTCCCCTCCTGCCACGTGTCGTTACAGCAAGTGGCCAAGAAGATGAACCTGGATATGAGGAAAACATCCTCGCTGTGGAAGGACCAGGCCCTGGTGGAGATCAACATCGCTGTGCTCTACAGCTTCCAGGTACCCTGGGACCCTGCTTTGTCTGGGCCAGGCTGGAGGGACGCAGGGACACCGGGTGGGACAAGGGTGGAGACATCCAGCAGAGGACAACGGCTGAAATTGGGCCGTGCCTCCCGAATTTGGGCTGCTGCGGTGAGGTTTAATAATCCCCACACTCTGGATGTTGTAAAACAACACCACCAGCAGCTGAGTTCTGCTGGTCCAGAGGGAATATCCCAATGGAGGGAAAATCCAGCCCTTCTGACCTATCCGTGAGGCAGGAACTGGCCCAGGCTCTCCCCCAGGCTGCACTTAAAGGCTGAGTAACAAAACCAGTCCTTGGCGAGCCAGCTTCAAAGGGTGAGAGTCCTTCCCAGGGCCGTGTCTGAGCTGCCCTGCTGGAAGAGCTTCCCAAGGTTCTGAGCAGAGGATGCTCCACCCCAGCCATCCCATCCATCCCACCAATCCCATCCATCCCACCCATCCCATCCATCCCACCAATCCCATCCATCCCACCAATCCCATCCATCCCATCCATCCCATCCATCCCACCAATCCCATCCATCCCATCCATCCCATGCATCCTATCCATCCCATCCATCCCAGCCATCCCACCAATCCCATCCATCCCATCTATCCCATCCCAGCTATCCCATCCATCCCAGCCCTCCCATCCATCCCATGCATCCTATCCATCCCATCCCATCCATCCCATCCATCCCATCCATCCCACCCATCCCATCCCATCCCATCCCATCCCATCCCATCCCATCCCATCCCATCCCATCCCATCCCATCCCACCCATCCCACCCATCCCATCCATCCTATCCCATCCCATCCATCCCATCCATCCCATCCCATCCCATCCCATCCCATCCCATGGATCCCATGGATCCCATCCCATCCCATCCATCCCATCCCATCCCATCCCATCCCAGCCATCCCATCCCATCCCATCCCATCCCATCCCATCCCATCCCATCCCATCCCATCCCATCCCATCCCATCCCATCCCAGCCATCCCATCCATCCCATCCCATCCCATCCATCCCATCCCATCCCATCCCATCCCATCCCATCCCATCCCAGCCATCCCATCCCATCCCATCCCATCCCATCCCATCCCATCCCATCCCATCCCATCCCATCCCATCCCATCCCATCCCATCCCAGCCATCCCATATCTGCTTGGCCCAGGACAATTGACCGGGGAGCAGGGCTCCCGTAGCACAGCTGTTCTCAAAGCACTGGGGCAGCTTTAGAGCCTCCTTGGGAAGACCAGGCACCTCGGATCATCCCCAAAGACCCTGGGAATAAGGAAACATCTCCAATCATAAAATTTTGTCTTCTGCCCTCTGGGATGTGTTGCCGACTGCTGGCTCTGCTCTCTCGTCCCCCGGCAGAGCGACAAGGTGACCATCGTGGATCACCACTCGGCCACCGAGTCCTTCATCAAGCACATGGAGAACGAGTACCGGTGCCGGGGGGGCTGTCCCGCCGACTGGGTCTGGATTGTCCCGCCCATGTCGGGCAGCATCACCCCCGTGTTCCACCAGGAGATGCTCAACTACCGCCTGACGCCCTCCTTTGAGTACCAGGTGCTGTCCCCAGCTCTGCCTCCCACCCGTGCCTGCTGGCCGGGGGCAGGGTGGGACTGGGGGCTCCGGAGGGGCAGGAAGGAGAGGGACCCCATCCGATTCCCTTACAACGGATATCTCACTCTTACATAATGGAACAATGGGGTTTTGCCCCTCCGTGGGAATGTGGAAATCCTGAGCTCCCAGTTTTTAGTCACACAGAGCTACCCTGCTCTGGGAGTGTCTAATGAGTGGTGAGGAAATGGCCTGGATGGCTCCTGTGTCCCATTCCAGCCTGCAGGATTGGGTGGATGGCTCCTGTATCCCATTCCAGCCTGCAGGTTTGGGGGGATGGCTCCTGTATCCCATTCCAGCCTGCAGGTTTGGGGGGATGGCTCCTGTATCCCATTCCAGCCTGCAGGTTTGGGTGGATGGCTCCTGTGTCCCTCCAATTCCAGCCTGCAGGTTTGGGGGGATGGCTCCTGTGTCCCATTCCAGCCTGCAGGTTTGGGGGGATGGCTCCTGTATCCCATTCCAGCCTGCAGGTTTGGGGGGATGGCTCCTGTATCCCATTCCAGCCTGCAGGTTTGGGGGGATGGCTCCTGTATCCCATTCCAGCCTGCAGGTTTGGGTGGATGGCTCCTGTATCCCATTCCAGCCTGCAGGTTTGAGGGGATGGCTCCTGTGTCCCATTCCAGCCTGCAGCTTTGAGGGGATGGCTCCTGTGTCCCATTCCAGCCTGCAGGTTTGGGGGGATGGCTCCTGTGTCCCATTCCAGCCTGCAGGTTTGGGGGGATGGCTCCTGTGTCCCATTCCAGCCTGCAGGTTTGGGGGGATGGCTCCTGCATCCTGGGGATCCAAGTCTGGGACAGGGGCTGTGGCCCAGCAGGGGATCAAACGCTGCTGCTGGGGTATTTAACACTCCAGACCATGAAGAAAAACCCCTAAGCAAGCGCTGCCTCGTTATCCAGCCATCCCCGCTCCGGTGCTTTCCACACAATGTGACCTTTAGTCGAGAGCCCTTAAGGAATAATCACGGAGCAGGAGCAGTCTGTTCGCTCCTGTAACCAACCCACCAGGCACCCCGATGCTTCCTGGCTCTGACTGCAGCCTGCAAGGGCACGGAACGAGCTTCTGTGTGCTCGCTCCTGGCTTCAGCTGCCTCCCCTTCCCAAAGGGCCTCTTAGGGGGAAAAAACCTGTGGCCAGAGCAGGGGGAAGGATCTGTTCCCATCACCTCTCCCCTTCTGGCGTTGCTTTCTTTTTGGCTGTGGCCTATTAACGCTCCTCTCAAGAGGTGGCAGAGCAATTGGCCAGATGCTCTTACAAGCCAGGAGGGTTTATTAGATTGCAATTTTCCTGGGCACGTTCCATTGCCCAAAAAAAAAAAAAAGCTCCGTGAGGCTCCAAGGATCAGGGACACAGAGAGGAGAGAGAGCTGTGGAACAGCAACTGTCCCCCCTCTTCCTGACTGGAAGAATTTAACTCTCAGTGCTGTGGGTGCTGCATTTCTCCAAGCTCTGGGCGCTCCTCACCGTCTGATCCTGCTTTTCCCTCTCCTAGCCGGACCCCTGGAACACCCATGTCTGGAAAGGGGTCAATGGGACACCCACCAAGAAGAGAGCCATTGGCTTTAAGAAGCTGGCAAAGTGAGTACCGGCGGGCTCTGGAAAGGCCTGGAATGTTTGGGGCTGCTCCTGGATTTAAGCACCCCGTGGGTGTGTGCATCACCCTACGGATGATGGGCTCTGAGCCTGGGCTTTGGGCCACTGAAGGCTTTACCTGCCATGAGGGACATTTGGGGACACAGGCTGTCCTTTGAACACCGCCTTGGCCCACCAAGAGGGGTGTGACCAGGTGAATACCCGGTCTTGGGTGTGGTTTGTTCTCCCCAGCTGCTCATTCTCCAGTCAGGAGGTCTTAGTGCTCAGGGATGGCTGTCCCAATTTTTGAGGGTGTTTTGCCTGTTTTTCCCTTCCTTGGGGCAGGAAGATCCCCCCTCCCTCTCCAGGGCTGTGCTGGCACGAACGAGATGAGGCTCCTGTCCATATTCCTCCTTTTTCCACTGACTTTTCCCCTACTTGAGGAGAGCCTGCTCCAGTGTGTGCCCAACCCTCCAAACACCTGCTCTGGGAGGAAGGGGGGCGATGGAAACGAGGAATCTCCCTGCAGGCAGCAGATGGATCAGGGCTGAGCTGAGATTTGCACTTCATGGTCAGTTGACCCCTGGCAAGGAGCCACCCCAGTCCCTCATCCCTGCCAAGGCTCCTCAGCAGCAGGGATGCAGGAATGAGGCGCACCTTGGAGCCTTCGGCTGATTCTGGCCCAAATTCCTCCCCTGTGGCAGAGAGGAGCTGCTGGGCCACGGCAGGAGCGGGCTGGGTGTGCCCTGGTGACGGTGGCCAGGCTGCCAGGTGGCCCTGGCTCGTCACAGCACCTCCCCACGCTTCAGTTTCCCCGAATCCCCGCTATCAATTTGCTCCCACTCTTCAGCTGTCACCTCCTGCGAGCTGTTCCCCGTGGTGCATCCATAAACAGGATCAGCAGCTGAGGAATGCGCTCCTGCAGCTGACACTGGGGCTGGGGGAAGAGCAGGAGGATTCATGGAGTTTGGAGAAGAAAAATGCTTTCGTTGCCGTGTGCCCCACTGAGGGATGGTTTTATAAAAATGTGAGCGTGGCAGGTCATTTAAAACAAAATCTCCATTGTTCCTGGCGTAGGGAGAGGAATTGTCTTTGTAATTCACCATTAATCCTGTCTGGATCTGAGCTTATCAGCCGTAGAAGAGGCAGCCTGAGCCCAGAGCGTTGAGCCTGATTTGGTGCCTGTCAGACTCAGGAGTCTGCCCCAGTCTGAGCCTGCAGCCCTGCAGGTCCCGCCCCGCCTGCCCTGCGGGTCCTGGGGACAGGGGACACTGCCACCGCCGGCTGACCACGGGCAGAACTTCACCGAGGGTGGTGAAACAGCCATGGAGGGGGGCTGCCAGGCACAGGATAAACCAGCCCGGAGGAGTTTCTACCTCTTCTCCCCTCTTTTCTCCCTCCCTAAATGATTCCCCGAACCAGAGCGTTTGTGGGCAGGAGGGGCAGGGGGGAGCTGGGCTCCTCCAGCCCAGTGCGGCCGTTCCAGCTGCAGCCTGCATCCCCCAGAGCTCCTCTGAAGGGGCTGCAGGAGCCCTGCTGAACTCAGAAGCCTGGGGCAAGGGCTGTCAAAGTGAATCAAGCATCCTTTCCTCTTGCAGAGGCCACAGAGATGCTTTGTGCTCCCTCAGCCTCCCAAAAACCGCCTTTCCCTGTCGCAGCACCAGCCTAAATCCAGACCTGGTGGATTTCTGCCTTTCTGGTGGCCCCATTTAAAGGCTTGGTGGTCCACTTAGCAAAGGAGATGTTCGTTATGTAGGGAACACAGCGCTGATGTGATTATGAACGTCCCCAGAACGACGAACCCACCACCCCTGTCCCCCATCAGGGTGCTCCCACTGACGCCACAGACAAGGGATCAGCGTTCCCGGCGCTGCATCCCCTCGGCCAGGATTGGAGAAAGGCTGGTGACCTCCCAGGGCCCTCTGCACTGAGCCAGCGGGGACAACTGGAGGAAAAGCACCCGGTGATGGCTGCAGGCACAGGAAACAGGCAGCTGGGCACAGCCTGGCAAGGCTGGGATAAATGTGCCACCCCGGCCTGGGAAGGGCCGCTCCTCCTGATGCCTTGGGCAGGCTGAGCTGGAACAGAGACTGGACAGAGCTGGAGAATAAAGCAGAGATTTATTGAAAGGCCTCTAGGATCCACCTTGGGCAGGACAGGGCCTGGCCCAGGGCTGCACCCAGGGTGGACCCAAAATGGTCACAAAAATGGCTGACTGGTCACCAGATCTTACATTTTTTGTAAGTTTTGGTCCATTTGCATATTGGGGTTTAATTGTCCAATTCCAGCTCCAGGCTGTGAGGTCTCATCCCTCTTGTTCCTCCCTCCAGCCACCCTTGTTTGTGCTTTTGAGCCTGAAAGTTGTCCTTGGTGTGCAGCAGGAGCAGGATTTGTTTTGTGTCCCTGCAGTGTGCAGAGAGCTGAGTGACCCTGAGTGTGAGCTCAGAGCTGCACCTGGGCAGCACAGAACCTGAAACACAGCAAAGATAAAACTGAAGGCATCACTCCCAGGGCAGTTCTCGGTGTCACCAGAGTGCAGATCACAGGCACTGGGACAGCTCGGTGTGGCCCCGGTGTCCCCAGGCTCTGCGGGGAGCAGGGCTGGCCAGGGCAGCTCCTGCAGAACCCCGCTGGATTTAAGGGATGGAGGAGCTGCTTCTCCTCCTGTAGCCCCAGCTGTGGTTGGTTCCAGCTCTTCCTTTGGCATTCCCTGCTCCTGATTCCTCTCCTGCTTCTCTGCCCCTGCAGAAATACCACCCCCATGCCTGGTTTAGCATATTCCTCCTTCAACCCATTCAGGTGTTTGAGCTCTCTTCACCCCCATCTCCCCTTCCTCTCTGACAAGTCGAGATCTTCCAAGGCTTCCCTGTTTGCCATAAAACAAACAAAAAATACTGATGCTGCAGCTTTGTAAGGCTGTTCATTTAATAAAAACTAAAAAGGTCTGGGCTAGAGGCACTGGGAAGGACCAAGCCCTGACTGGGATTTACTCCTGCTTCCCAGGGCTGTGAAGTTCTCAGCCAAGCTGATGGGCCAAGCCATGGCCAAGAGGGTCAAGGCCACCATCCTGTACGCCACGGAGACGGGGAAGTCCCAGGTCTATGCAAAAACTCTGTGTGAGATCTTCAAACACGCCTTCGATGCCAAGGTATGGTACCAGCTCCTGGCACCTGATGGGGGTGAAATCCCGGGTGCTCCGAGGAAACTCGTGGAAAGCAGCTGCCCAGGCCCTTCAGGATGTGTCCCCGTGGGTCTGGGTTGGAGCCTGCACGGGGATTTTTCCAGCTGGTTTCCCGCAGCCATTGCAGCGTCCGTTTGCCTGCGGCCCCTCGGGTGCCAGCTCCGGGGCCGCCCGCGTCCCTCCAGGCTCCTGCTGCCATCCTCCCCGTGCAGAGGTCTCAGCAGGGACGTGCTGTCCCCATCCCCGGGGGCACTGGAGCCAGCCCAGGAGGCTCCCAGCTCTCTGTAACCTCTCTGTGCTCCCAGGTGATGTCCATGGACGAGTACGACGTCGTGCACCTGGAGCACGAAACCATGGTCCTGGTGGTCACCAGCACCTTCGGCAACGGGGACCCGCCCGAGAACGGAGAGGTAGGACAGCAGGGAGCGGGGACAGCCACGGGACAGGGACAGGGCCAGGAACGTCCTCTTTTGGCTCAGACTGAGCTGGAGTGACCCAAAACAGGTCCAGGTGCTGTAGCTGCCTCCAGCCTGCTCTGGAGCAGGGACACGTCCTGATTCCCTGCCAGGAGACAGCCGCTGATCCGCTGTTAAATTCATCCTGTGTGACCACCACCAGTGTCACCCAGAAGGTGACAGTCCCCCGGTTTGGGGGCGGTGACCTGCACAGCTGGGCACAGCGAGCAGGGAGCAGGGCCGCAGCCCGGGCTCTGCTCGGGGCTGGGTTTCCTGCAAAACCTGGCAGGACTGATGGTCCTTTTTGTTCTCTTTCTGCAGAAATTTGGCTGTGCATTAATGGAGATGAAGAATCCCAACTCCAACCTGGAGGAGAGGAAGTAAGAGCACTCCAACCCCTTCCCCTCCCACTCCAACCCCTTCCCCTCCCAGTCCCAACCCCAGCGTGCAGGACAGGTTCCCTGCCTTCCTCCTCTCCCAAGGGGGAATCCTCAGGCAGATCTCACATTTGCAAATATCCAGGGATGGGACGTGCCTGGACACCCAGGGAATGGGGGCAGTGGAGGTCCCAGGAAGGACAAAAGCAAAAAGTCAGGAGTGCCGGTGGATCCCAGCTTGGAATTCCCTGGGATGACACTTTGAAGCTTCTCTCTTCATCTTGAAGAGGCTCTGTGAAGATCTGTGGAAAAAAAAAAAAAACAAAAAAGAAACAAAAAAACCCAGATAAAAGTAGGAATTTTCCCCAAATCATCCATTCTGAGAGCCAGGGCCTGTCCAGGAGGCACTGAAATAGAAAGAGTTGGAGGTAGAAGGGAGTTCCCAGCCCTGCAGATGTAGGTGGGGGAGGGCTTGAGAACCAGATTTAGCTGCATGCATGGTGTGAAAAGATTTCTAGGGAAAATAAGAGCTGTGATAATCCTGTGATGTTTGTAAGCGGTACCTTGGAGACAGAATCTGGGACTGTAGAAAATCCCCCTCCAGGGGAAGGCGAGCTTTGAGCGTCTCCGTGCAGATCCCAGGGGCTGGGAAAGGAGGGCAGTGAGAATAATCGCTTGGGCTCTCCTCTTATTTTAGCCGTGAAGAATAAAATATTTCCCCGAACTGGGGCACCGCTCTGCCCTGGAATGTCTCCTGAGCTAACAACCGGCACAGGGCTGCTCCTTAATTAAGGACGGATCAGCCCTGGCCAGGGATCCAGGGCAGCTCCAGCGCCCTGCCCCGGAGCGGTGTCAAACGCGGGGACAAACACGGCGGGGACCGAGGTGTGGCTCTCCAGAGCTGGCCCCGCTGCAGCCCCGAGCGCTCCGCTGCTGTGCGGCCGGGGCAGCCGATGGATCCCTGCAGGGCTGCGCGGCTGAAACCCCGGCAGGTCCCTGATGGCCCCGTGCCGTATCGGGGACAGCGGCAGAGCGGGACGGGCCGGCCGCCCTGGAGGGGTCGGGATGGGCAAGGGGCACTCCGCACGCGGGTGTCCCCCCCAGGTTCTGCACCCCGAGGTGCAGAGGTGCAGATCTTCTCCTTGGGGGCAGAGGTGCTGCCCACGGCTGGTCAGGCAGATTTGAGGAGGATCAAAGCCCCTGAGCTCTGTGCTTGCTGTCCCAGACACCTCCAAGTGTGATTTAAGGGCTGGTAGGGGTTTCTAACAGCCAGGCAGGGATAAATTCCACTGCCCCAGGCTGCTCCATCCAGGCTGGCCTTGGACACTTCCAGAGATCCAGGGGAATCCACACCTTCCCCGGGCAAACAATATCCAGGACCTTGCTAACATCAAGCACACAAAACCCCTTTTGCAATGAGAAAAGGAGACCTGGAGGAGACTGCGGGGGAAGAGGGGCAGTGTCAGCCTGCTGAAAGAGAGCTGGAGAGAGCAGTTCCTGTCCCTGCACCCCGTGGGCTCCCAGCTCCCCAGGGAATGCTGAGATCCCTCTCCAAATCCAGTGTCACACGTCCTGTCAGGGCTCTGTGCCCACGGCTCTCTGCCCTCAGCCCTGAGGCTGCGCTGGGGTTGATATTTGGCTCCTCGTGCCTCACATCAGGGTTTTCCAAGGGTTTCCTGAAGCATTCCTAAGCCATTCCTACTCCAAGCTCAAATCCAGCCCATCCTTTCAGCAGCCGTCCCACACCACGAGGACCTCCTCATTCCACCTGGGGAATGTGGGCTCTGTGTCCATCTAACCCAGTGTCACCGAGACACACAAAGCAGTCACACGCAGACAAGAGATTTTCGCAGAGGTTCCTCTGATCCAGCTCCCAGCTGAAAGAGCAGAGAGAAGAGAGCCCCTTTGTTTATTCTTTTACTTTTATACATTTGTGGGTCTAGCAGAAGATTGGCTTTTTGGGGTTTCCAGCCCTCAGCCTCAGTGGCCAGACGAATTGTCAGTTACAATTGTTTTCATGTTAGAAATATGCAAACAAAGGACAGAGAATGAAAAACAAAGGATTTGTTTATATTACTTCTGTGGGAAAGGTAGAAAACTGCTCTAATATTCTACAGTAACTAAAAGATCTGACTCCATTTATGAAAATCCAAAGGCTAATAAAAAACCTCAGAAAAACCAGGGTAACAACCCAGAGGGCCGTGCTGCCCCGAAGAGCGTCTGGGATCGCAGCGAATCCCCGGCGCTGGAAGATGGATGAGCTCCGAGCCTCTCAGAGGCTGGGGAGGGAGTCTCAGGGTGGGACACGGCTGGGGCCAGCAGTGGGCTGCAGCAGGGGGAGAGGCAGAGGGGCGTGGGGGTCAGGGGGCAGCGGGGAGGCAGAGGTGGCACTGGGGGCTCTGTGACCCCGCTGTCACTGGGCTCGGGGCTGTGCCGGCTGCAGGAGCTGTGCCGTGACTCATGCACACGCCGCCGCTCGCTGCTCTGCCTGTAAATTTAGAAACTCTTGTGTGGAGCAATTTTGGGAGATGGTTCAATTCAGAAATACTTCTGCTGTTGTCAGATTTTTTTTATTTATTTTTTTTTCCCCCCCTCTGCTCCCCTTCCCCCTCCTCATCCCTTCTTCTCTCACTCCATTTCTTTTTTTATTATTAATTTTTTTTTTATTTCCCGCTTCCTACGAATGAAACAACCCTCAGAATATCTCCCCAGACACACACCTGACCTTGTGTGCTGCCAGGGAAGGACCGGTAAAGCCAAAGGTCCTGGCAGCTCCGCGTCACTGGGGACAGCGCGGTGGCCAACACCTGGGTCAGCCCAGGGGGAGGTGACAAGGACCTGGCGGAGCATTCCTGCTCCTGCAGAGGGGCTGCTACGGCTCTTCCCCCGGAGCGAGCACGTTCCTCTGCTCCTGGTGGAATCGTGAGCCCTGAGCTCCGCTTTGGTGTCCCCCACGCTCGGGACCCCCTGGGCACGAAGCCAGGCGGGCAGGTGACCCCGGTGTGACCCCGGCGTGACCCCGGCGTGACCCCGGTGTGACCCCGCTGTGACCCCGGTGTGACCCCGGTGTGACCCCGGTGTGACCCCGCTGTGACCCCGGTGTGACCCCGGTGTGACCCCGGGCGCTGTCGCTCTTCACAGGAGCTACAAGGTCCGGTTCAACAGCGTCTCCTCCTACTCGGACGCACGGAAATCCTCCAGCGATGGCCCTGACTCCAGGGACAACTTCGAGAGCACGGGGCCCCTGGCAAACGTCAGGTAAAGGGGACGGGGCGGGAGGAGACGCAGCTTTGGTGCTGGGACTGAGCTGTTTATTAATTCTATAGTGCAGTCCCACGAGCTGTGAGCTCCAGCTAACAAGGTGAAAGATGGCTCTAACCCTTTCCAAGGTATTTTAAGCACTAATTGTCCAATAACGAGGTGACACCTCTGTTGTTTTTGCGCTGAACCCAATAACCCCTGGCCCACAATGCGGATTATTCTACCCAATCACAAGCTACTACCCAAACCCACAAAGAAGAAGGTGAAAGAAGAAGAGCTTACCTACACCCTAAATCCTCCATATTGCTTTATATATATATATATATATATTCTAAACCCTTACACTCTGAGTTTTCCACCCTGGGACATCACACGCTTCCATTCAAACCACACACCCACCATCCCAGTGCTGTCACTCAGTTTTGGAAGCTGTTCCACGGCCTCAGATCAAATGCAGTGTTTGCCTGGGGGTCAGTGCCTGTCAGCACAGAAAGTCTGGAATCCTCAGCTCCCAGGGTTCCAACTGCAGGGACAGAGCAGGAGCCGGTGCTGCACGGACCCGTCACTCCCGCCTCTCCCTGAGGAGTTTGGGTGATGTGCAGACACCTCCAGGCTGCTGAGGGTGGTGGTGGGGCGGGAGGGGACGCGCCAGGGGATGTGCCAGGGGACATGCCAGGGGATGTGCCAGGGGATGTGCCAGGGGATGCGCCAGGGGATGTGCCAGGGGACGCGCCAGGGGATGCTCCAGGGGACATGCCAGGGGATGCGCCAGGGGACGTGCCAGCGTCCATCCCGGCTGAGCAGCCACAGCTGAGCATCTCTGCACAGGTTCTCCGTGTTCGGGCTGGGCTCCCGGGCCTACCCCCATTTCTGCGCCTTCGCCCGCGCCGTGGACACGCTCCTGGAGGAGCTGGGGGGAGAGAGGATCCTCCGCATGGGAGAGGGGGACGAGCTCTGCGGCCAGGAGGAATCCTTCAGGACCTGGGCCAAGAAGGTCTTCAAGGTAACCTGGGGCTGCTGCAGGGAGGAGCAGGGCAGAGGTTAGAGCTGGATCTGAGCCCAGCCTCCCCTTCCTTCCCACTGTCACCACCCCAGCCCACAAGAGAGAGGGTGGAGCTGGCGCTCTGCTTCGTGCTGACCACCCGAAGGTCCCCGAAGTGTTGAATTCCTGCCCCATCCCAGATACCTGGGAAGGAGAGCACCCTGGGGCGTGCCCACGGCCGCTGTGCAGCCCTGCCCTGCTGGGGGCTCCTGCTCCACGTGGGACGGGTGGAATGAGGGGGTCAGCCGGGCTCAGGGCGCTGCCTGAGGGCCTGGCGCGCGCTGCAGGCAGCCTGTGACGTGTTCTGCGTGGGCGACGACGTCAACATCGAGAAAGCCAACAACTCCCTCATCAGCAACGACCGCAGCTGGAAGAGGAGCAAGTTCCGCCTGACCTACGTGGCCGAGGCGCCGGAGCTCACACAAGGTACAGACGGACTCACGCGGAGAGCCGTGGGGCGCGTGGAGAAGACACAGGGGCAAAGGCGCCAAACCCCGTTTGCCGTCTCTGTTAAATTCCCAGCACTTCAGCTCTACCTTTGCCCCCCGTCCTGGGACAGCCCCAGGCCCCTCTGGCCGCTCCCTGTCCGTGTCTGTAACGGAGATGTTTGGACAGGATCTGCTCTCCCTCCTCCTGACCCCGTTTTCTGAAGCGAGGAGCTGGAAGCTTGGGATCTTTCCAAGCTCGCTTTGTCCAATGCCGCTCCACCGAGCGCTGCGGAGCAAAGGCAGGTCCTGCCCACGGACACCTGGCCCCTCAGCACGGCTCCTGCGGCGCGGGAGCTGCCGCAGCGGCTCGGCTCCTCCCAAAGCCGGGCGCTCCGCTGCCAGCCGCCTGGCACTGGCAGCGAGAGGAGCCCCTGGGCACGCGGGGCACAGCCCTGGGTGGTTTTGGGGTCCTCCTCTGTGGTGCTTGGTTCACCCCTGGGGTTTCTGACTGCTTGGGTTTGCAGGAGGGAGGTCAAGCCCCTGTGGCCAGCTCTGGTCTGAAGGGTTGACCCCGCAGTGATCCCACAAAAGCCAGAGGCCTTGGCCACGCTCTGCTGAGTGCCCTCCCTGACCCTTTCCCCCTCAGGACTGTACAGCATCCACAAGAAACGCGTCTACGCAGCCCGGCTCCTCACGCGCCAGAACCTGCAGAGCCCCAAGTCCAGGTAGGAGCCGAACGCTCACCCGGGGCACAAAAACAGTGCTACAAACAGCCCTAGAGCCCTGGACGCCCATGGGATCCACCTTTGTGCAAACTATGAGTAAGGCTGGGAGCCAGCGGAGGGTGCTCCTGACCTCCATGCACGGTGAAATTCCTGCTGGTGCCTCCCTCAGCCCACGGGATGGGAGCTGGCTGGAGAGACGGCAGAGGAAGGGTAAAATCCCTGAGCGAGAGGTCAAATCGTTTTCCCCCTTTTAAAAAGTCCCTGAGGGTGACTCAGGGCGCGCTGCAGTGTCCCTTCTCCCTGCTGTGACCTTGGTGACGCGGCCACCGCGGCTTGGACGTGCCACCACCACTGCCCGGGGCTCAGCCACTCCCACAGGGATCCCACAAAACGCTTTTCCCGGCTTTTCCTCCTTCCCCCGCAGCCGCCTGACGATTTTCTTGCGCCTGCACACCGACGGGCACCAGGAGCTCCAGTACCTGCCCGGGGACCACCTGGGCGTGTTCCCAGGGAACCACGAGGACCTGGTCAACGCCCTCATCGACAGGCTTGAGGACGCCCCTCCGACCAACCAGGTGGTGAAGGTGGAGCTGCTGGAGGAGAGGAGCACGGCTCTAGGTAACCAGGGAGGGCAGGAGGCCTCCCTCCCGCATTCCCAGCTCCTGAAGTTCTTGTAGCTCCTCAGGGAGGGGGGTGGCCCCGTGTTTGCCTGGATTGGGAGCACCTCCTCCATCCCTGCTCCGCCCAGAGCTGTTGTTCGTCTGCGCTTGGGATGTGGGGCAAGGTTTCGAAGGGCGGGGAGGATATTTCCTTATTCCGTGGAAAAACTGGAGGTGTTTATATTCCCTTAGAAAGGGCAATGTCTAGGACTGGGAAGAAGAATTAAGGGATCTAGAGGGGCCACCCCAACACCGTATCTCAGGGAGGAGTCTGGTTCCCCACTGCCACGCACGGTGTAACCGGAGATGGAAAACCCCAATCCAGTGTCTCCGAGGGGGATGAAAACCAGGATTTGCCCACCTTGGCCCCGCTGCTCCGCTGATCCCGGACTTGTGCTGGATTCCCTCCTGGCAGGTGTCATCAGTAACTGGACGGACGAGAACCGTATCCCACCCTGCACCATCTTCCAGGCCTTCAAGTACTACCTGGACATCACCACCCCTCCCACGCCGCTGCTGCTGCAGCAGTTCGCTCTGCTGGCCACCAGTGACAAGGAGAAGAAACGTCTGCAGGTCCTTAGCAAGGTAAAGAGCCCAGGGCCCAGGTTCTGCAAGGCCCTGGGGCGATCACAGCCCGGCCAGGGCGTTTTCATCCCACACCGTGCTCAGGTTGAGTCTATCCCTGGGCGGGGCTCGGGGTACCTTCAGTGCCACCCACTCCAGCTTTGCCACGTGTGGTGGCATTCTGGCAAATGGGACAGCACCACTGGGAGATGATCCTTGAGCTTTATTGTGACATCAGCCTCATAGAAGGCTGGGACAATCGAAGGATGGCAGCAGCTCACGTCTGGCCAGCAGTAGCCAAAGATCTCTCTGTTCCAGGGCATTTAAGAAACTTTCTAGCCAACAGCATATTGCTAAAGCTAATTGTTCTAGCCAGTCACTAAAGCACACTTACACCTGCTTCAAACAATGCTTGCTTGGATGCTTTCTATTAGCAGTACACAATGCTCTATTATTCAGCTTTAAAACCTTCTGCTATGTTGCTAGGATTACTCTTCTGCGGTCTTCAGGTCTATCCTAGCCAAAGCCAAAACTCAAACTGTTGTTTCGAGTCCTTGCTTGCTGTGCTATTGTAACTTCTCCTACTTTCAAGCTTTGCAGCTAATCCCAAGTTCTTCTGCTCGCTCTGTCCCTGGGGCCTGCTCTCACAGTTTTCCGAAAGCCTTCTCACCTTCAGTATTGCCCACAGCCATGGACCTCCTGGGATATCACTTGAGGCACCTGGAAAAGGTGGATCCTGCAGCTCTCTCCTCCCTCCCTCTCTCCCAGGGCTTGCAGGAGTACGAGGAGTGGAAGTGGTCCAAGAACCCCACGATCGTGGAGGTGCTGGAGGAGTTCCCCTCCGTGCAGATGCCCTCCACGCTGCTGCTCACACAGCTGCCCCTCCTGCAGCCTCGCTACTACTCCATCAGCTCGTCCCCGGAGATGTACCCAGGGGAGGTGCACCTCACCGTGGCCGTGGTGTCCTACCGCACCCGAGGTACCCTGCCCCGCCTGGGGCTGCGGGGAGAAGCGGCAGCAGCAGCGCAGGGCCATCCCCACCCTGTGTCTGGCAGGGAGATGTTCCTTCAAAGCCTTTCTGCCCACTGCAATGATGCCTTGGGCAGGCTGAGCTGGAACAGAGACTGGACAGAGCTGGAGAATAAAGCAGAGATTTATTGAAAGGCCTTTAGGGTACAGGTTGGGCATGACAAGAGACTGGCCAGGGCTGCACCCAGGGTGGACCCAAAATGGTCACAAAATGCCTGCCTGGTCACCAGATCTCACGGTTTTATAAGTTGTGGCCCATTTGCATATTGGGATTTAATTGTCCAATTCCATCTCCAGGCTGTGAGGTCCCATCCCTCTTGTTCCTCCCTCCAGCCACCCTTGTTTGTGCTTTTGGGCTGAAAGTTGTCCTTGGTGTGCAGCAGGAGCAGGATTTGTTTTGTGTCCCTGCAGTGTGCAGAGAGCTGAGTGACCCTGAGTGTGAGCTCAGAGCTGCACCTGGGCAGCACAGAACCTGAAACACAGCAGAGATAAAACTGAGGGCACCAGCAGCAGAAGGTTCCCCCAGGCCGCAGCGCTGCTGTCCCGTGCCATGGAGAGTGGCAGTGACACAGAGATGGCACTTCTGGGGCGGGTACATCACCCAAGCTCCGTGTAGGGTTCTGTTTGCCCACCCCGAAATCCACACTGCCGGTAGCCCAACCTCTGTAGCAGTGCAAACACTGATGTGTCCGAGGAGGGTGAAGCTGTAGATAGAGACAGCCCTGGCGCTCTGCAGGACGCAGGGAGGAGCTGCCGTGGAGGGTTTGTGTCTGGGAGCATCACGATGCTGCTCCTGCCAAAAGGGTCCAGAGGAGAGCTGGGTGCTCCCCGAGGATTGTGGAGGTCCAGCTATGCCGGGTCTGGGTCCTGGGTAGCTCCAGAGAGGGATCCAAGTGCCAAACTCTGCCAAGTCCATGGAGAATGGATGCTGAGGTATGAAATACTCCAGAGGAGGCAGGATGCAGCAGGGAGGGTTTTAGGGAAGAAAACTGAGTCTTTGGGTGATGTACAGACCTCCTTCCCTCCCTCTCTTCCCAGATGGAGAGGGACCAATCCACCACGGAGTCTGCTCCTCGTGGCTCAGTCGGATCCAGACGGATGAAGTGGTGCCCTGCTTTGTACGAGGGTGAGCGACCCGCACGGGGCCAGGGCTGAGGAAGAGGCGGTGGGACCCCTCTCAGGATGAGCTCTCAGCCCTCGACTGCTCTCACAGTGGCAGAGAACAGGGCTGGGTCTGTGAGCAAATGGTTCCCCTTTGAGAGAAATTCTGCACAAAAATATCTCATCCTGGGATTTTTCCTCGTTTTCTCCCCCTCCCTCTCGGGGAGATGTCTCAGCTGGCTGTGGGCAGAGGGGAGGGAGGGAGCACCCTGCTTGTTTCTGACTGGGTCTTTGATGTGTGCAGTGCCCCCGGGTTCCACCTGCCCCAGGACCCGCAGGTGCCCTGCATCCTCATCGGCCCCGGCACCGGCATCGCCCCTTTCCGGAGCTTCTGGCAGCAGCGGCTCTTTGACATCCAGCACAAAGGTGGGGCCTCACCTCCAACAGATTTGGGGTGGGGCCGTCCTCTGCCTCACCTCAGATTTGGGGTGGGGCCGTCCCGTTCCTCACCTCGAACAGATTTGGGTGGGGCCATCCTCTGCCTCACCTCGAACAGATTTGGGTGGGGTCATCCTCTTCCTCACCTCAGATTTGGGTGGGGCAGTCCTCTTCCTCGCCTCACATTTGGGGTGGGGCGGTCCTCTTCCTCACCTCAGATTTGGGGTGGGGCCATCCTCTTCCTCACCTCAGATTTGGGGTGGGGCCATCCTCTTCCTCACCTCAGATTTGGGGTGGGGCCGTCCCGTTCCTCACCTCAGATTTGGGGTGGGGCCATCCTCTTCCTCACCTCGAACAGATTTGGGAACAGATCGTCCCGCTCCTCACCTGGAAGGGATTTGGGGTGGGTGGGGCCGTCCCGTTCCTCGCCTCACGGAGCTTTTGGGACGCCCGGCTTGGGGGTGCGGGGATGGGGTCCCGCCGTGCCAGGGCCGTCCCCGCAGATGCGCTGGCAGTCCGGAGGGCGGTGGCGTGTGGCGGCTGGTGGCCCCGGGGCTGAGCGCTGTCCCCACGCTGTCCCCAGGGCTGAAGCCGTGTCCCATGGTGCTGGTGTTCGGCTGCCGGCAGTCCAGGATCGACCACATCTACAAGGAGGAGACGCTCTTCGCCAAAACCCAAGGCGTCTTCAGAGAGCTGTACACGGCCTATTCCCGGGAGCCCGACAAACCAAAGGTGGGCACGGCCCCGGGGCACCCGCGGGGAGCTGCGGGGTGGGGACACGCTGATTCCTGGGCCGCTGGTCACTCGTCCCTGGGGCACGGAAACGGGCAGCGCTGTCCCTTGCCAGTGGCCACGGTTCCCAGGGAGTGTCCCCATCCCAGTGCCAGCCTGAACGGGTGCCCAGGGTGCCCCTGCAGCCGGGCAGAGGGGAAGGGAAGGGAAGGGAAGGGAAGGGAAGGGAAGGGAAGGGAAGGGAAGGGAAGGGAAGGGGAAAGGGAAGGAAAGGAAAGGGGAAAGGGAGGGGGAAAGGGAGGGGGAAGGGGAGGGGGAAAAGGAAGGGAAGGGGAGAGGGAAAAGGGGAAAGGAAAGGGAAAGGAAAGGGGAAAGGGAAGGAAAGGGGAAGGAAAGGGGAAGGAAAGGGGAAGGGAAGGAAAGGGGAAGGAAAGGGGAAGGAAAGGGAAGGGAAGGGAAGGGGAAAGGGAGGGGGAAAAGGAAGGGAAGGGGAGAGGGGAAAGGAAAGGGGAGAGGGAAGGAAAGGGGAAAGGAAAGGGGAAAGGGAAGGAAAGGGAAGGGAAGGAAAGGGAAGTGAAGGGAAGGAAAGTCTTCCAAACCCAGTGCGAATACCTGCTCCAAGATCCCACCGGGACCTGAACAGGCCTGGCAGTGAAAGGTGTGGTGCAGGTGTGACTGTGCAAGAGCAGAACGATGCTTTGCTGCCGTCCCCATGTCTTTTTTTGGTCACTGTGGGTGCTGCAAGGCGCAGCTGTGTCCCCCCAAGAGGGGTCACCCCTCATCGCTGCCCCCAGGGCAGGACAAGGCTGTGAAAACCGGAGCTAATCCCAGCTCCCTGCTCCTCCTCGTCCCTCAGAAATACGTGCAGGACGTGTTACAAGAGCAGCTGGCCCAGACCGTGTTCAAAGCACTGAAGGAGCAGGGAGGCCACATCTACGTCTGCGGGGATGTCACCATGGCCGGGGACGTGCTGAAGGCCGTGCAGCGCATCATGAGGCAGCAGGGCCAGCTGTCGGCCGAGGAGGCAGGAGCCTTCCTCAGCAAGCTGCGGGTGAGTCGCGTCCTCAGCGCGCCGCCGCCCGCCTCACGGGGCTGGCGCTTCGGGGGAAGCCGTCAACGACGCCCCGACAGCTTCTTCTGGAACCTTAAAAACACCTGGGGATTAACAAACAGCAGTGGACCCGCTCGTGTTGGGGGTGTAAGGACAAAGCAAAGAGCTCAGTTAGAGAAATGCGCGGCGTAACTAGAAAACAAAGATGAGGTCTCCAAATGGCTCGGAGAAAATGGCAGAAAAATTGACCAAGTGTATAAAAAGCTAGCTGTGATTTAACAGAATTCACATTTGAGATAAACACGAGGTCGGGCTCAGGCTTTGGCCCAGCAATGTGACAAAGTCTCCCTCTCATGTGACCAGCCTTTTCAGCTGTTTGTGCTTGCTCCTTTACCAGACTTTTAAGGGCGCTTAGCTTTTTCTCTGATAACTCTTCACTGAGTTTAACAGCAGAGGATTACCATCGATGTCAAACTGGGAACGACAAAACCTCGTGAAACATTTCCCTTTTGACATCGAGGGCAAGCAGTCGATGACTTCAGTTTGTGTTGCTGTTGTAGGCTCTGCGCAGTAAAAGCAAACCCCTTTTGGCAGAGTCCACCTGCACAGCTGCAAGAGCTTTCCCGATGACTTTTGTTTGTGCCTCAAGGACCTTTCCAGGTTTCCTCTCCCAGCTTTTCTCCCGCCTGCGTGTGCCACCACCGCCACCCCCAGCCACGGGCACCGCACCTGCTGCCTCCGCCGCGGGGCTGCACCCACGGAGGCTCGGCAGGGTGACATTCCCAAGGTCTCTGTGTGCAGGGAGCTCACCTGGCTCCTGTGAGGAGCGTGCCCAGCACCGGTGCCAGCGCTTTTGGGCACCCCTGGCCAGGATTGTTCGCCCTGCAAAGCCCCTCCATCAAAAAATGAGTTTATCGGGGCATTTTGTGGGTCCCCGCTCCACATCCCCGTCTGTGTGCCCCGTGCCAGGCACAGATGATGCAGCTGGAGGATAAATGAGCTCAGTTTGGGACACAGGTCCACAGGTGGATGCTCTGCTTCCCCCCAAGAGGACAACTCAGCACGATTCCCGTGGGATTTCCCCTTCTGAACCGTGTCCATCCCACCTCCACCCAGGCCCCAAGGGAGCCCGGAGCCCGTGGTTGTCCACAGGCTGGTGTTGGGCTGCTGTGCCCCTGCCAGCCGGGAATTTCCAGCAGCTGAGGGGTCTAACACCTGGAACAGCTGCACTGTGCCCCGGGGTGTGACCTTGGGAAGGCCATTGCTCCCCTCTGTCCCACTCCTGACGGACCCCAAACCCTCTCCGGTGCGCTCGGTGCCTCCCCAGCACGCAGGGCTCTGCTGGGGCCGGCGCCAGCCCTGGACAAACCCCATCCTCCCTCTGCCGCCCTCTCTCCCAGGATGACAGCCGGTACCACGAGGATATTTTTGGAGTCACCCTGCGCACGTACGAGGTGACAAACCGCCTTAGATCCGAGTCCATCGCCTTCATCGAGGAGAGCAAAAAAGACACGGATGAGTGAGTCGGCACGTTTCTTTTAACCCCTGCGGTCACCTCGTGGGCCGGGGGACGGGGAAGGGTGGGAGAGGACGGGAAAGGAGGCTCGGACTTTTGTGCACACCTTGGAGCAGAGGCCGAGGAAGGCGCTGGGTTTTTGCTCTGGCAGTGCCTCTGGAACAGCTGTCGCCTCTCTAGGATAAATCCCCCCAGCTGCCCAGTTTACTGCACTGTTGTGCTCAGACCTGACGATCCCATCCGAAGGAAAATGGTCCTGCCTGCTGCCTGCTTTCCAGGCTGGAAAAACCCACGGGAAGGGGTGACTGTCCCCAGCTGCAGGGGAGCCTGGCTGGCTCCAGGTGTGCAGCTCTCCATGGCTCTTCAAGGAAACATCCAGAGATTTTTCTCCCCGCTGTTGCAAAAAAAACCATAATTCAAAAAAAAAAAAAAAAAAAAAAAAGAAATTCTTGACATTTGCCGTGTTTGTTTCTGCTCTACCAAGTCCTGCCATTTGCTCAGCTTGGTCGTGGTGGGATTTTCCCTGGCTGAGCAGAAGGATTATTTAGGATAAAGGCTGGGCAGCTGCATGGATCTTGCTCCTTGTGCTGGCCCTTGGGAGCTTGGGGTGAAACCCCTTCCCTGTGGAGTGCCTGGAGTGGGTTTCCCCACCTCCCTGAGGTTTGGTAGGAATTTTTCTCCGAGGAATCGCATACCCTGGGGTCTGGACTCTGATAGAGTGCCTCAGTTTCCCACCTTCCTGCCCGCCTTGCCCAGCTCTGTAAACCGCTGCCCACAACACGGAAATTCCGGGTAGGGATGATCCCGGTGCTCCTGACTGCTCCCTCTAAGGCCGGCCTTTCTCCCCTTTCCCTTGCAGGGTTTTCTGCTCCTAACTGGACCCTTCGCCCCCAGGGGATGCCAAACCAGTCCCAGCACCTGCTGCCCCCTCCAGCTGGAGGGCACTGGGTTTTGTATTTCACGGACACAGTGGCTCCTTTTCCACGGGGAGCTGCCCATGGAAAGCGCTCTGTCTCTCGTCCTGTTGTTGTGTCCTGATGATGATGATGACTTTTATTTCCTTTTCTTCCTCCTCCTCTTGCTCTTGTCCTGTGGCCATTTCTTTTCACCTCCTTCCCCTTCCCTGGATTTCCCCACTGGAGTTCGATGGCTTTATAACCTGCAGTGGCTCTTTTCAGAATTCCACATTTCCCCTCCTTCCCGTGAGGGCATTTTGCAGCTGCATGAAATCACCACCTTTGTGAGCATTTTGGGGTGTTCCTGGGGGTGAGCAGAGGTGGCAGGGGCTGGGCAATGGTGAGGTCTCGTTGCTTGTCCAGAGCTGGGGATTGTTCCTGCCGGGCTCCCTCTTTCCCCAGCTCGGGGCTTGGCTGAATCCTTGTGTTTTCATGGCTTTCCTTTGGATTTGGACAAACCTGGGCATACGGCCGAGGCTGGGGGCAGGTGATGTGCAATTCCCTTGTGCCCATGGATTTTACTCCTCCCCGAGCAGCCTGGGTACAGCCGTGTGTTTCTTGATCTGATTTTTGTGTCACGATTCCTCCTAGACGGGCCCTGCGCTTCGTCTCTCTTTTCCTGCTCTCTTTCCCTGTTCCCTGTGAGCCTCTCCTTTTGCTCAATCCCAACTTTTGCTGGCGTGGAAGTTCTCCCACAAGCTCTGAACGCACAGGCTGATGTGCAGGCCAAGGAGAGGCTCCTGGCAGTGACGTCTCCAGAGGGTTTTCCAGGGAATATCTGATCTGCACCCACGATGCTGGCGGGACACGCTGAGGGCCTGGCTGCACCCAGAGCTTTGCATGCTCTGATCCCTCTCCCAGGTGAGCCTGGAAAGCCACGAGGGCGGGACAGAAGCAGCTCCCAGCTGCCAGAGGCCCCAAAGGCAGCCCTTGGAGGAGGGTGGAGGCTCCAGGTGCTTGGTGAGGATGTGCCAACGGAGGAATCGTGAGATCCCATCAGCTCTTAGCACGTCTCACGAGCACTTCTGGGACAGCAGACCCCAGCCCTGTGCAGGTTTTGGTGAGCAGAAAGTGCCACCATGGAGCCACCTGCCCGCCAAGAGACACGTGTGGCACGTTGGGGGTGAGCCAGGCCCCTCTGTGCCACCTGCCAGCGCCATCAGCTGTCCCGGCCAGGACACGTCGTGTGAGAAGGGAGGTGAGATCAGCTGCCAAGGTGCTGGGCTCCGACACGCTCACACCTCGGCCCTGCTGCAAGAACCCGGCCCCAAAAGCAATTTGTTAACACAACACAACCACGGAAAGGTTGGAGAAAACAGAAAGCCTCTAACAGAGAAAAGCTGTCTGCAAGGGAAAGCAAACGTGACCTTGTGTGTCCTTCCTCCTGCTGCGCCCTGGAGGATCACAGAACATTCTGAACTGGACCCACAAGGACCAAGGCCAGCTCCTGAGTGAATGGCTCACCCAGGGATTGAACCTCGGCGGTTTTAGCACCCGGCTCTGCCCAGCTGAGCCAGTCCCAGGTTTGTCCTCCCTCACTGCCATCACAGCACAGCAGGACACGGCTGCAGCTCCTGCTGGAGGCAGGGACACAGGGTTGGCATCCTGAGGTGGCAGCTGCTGATCCTGCGTGGATCCTGGGTGGAGCTGAGCACCAGAACCGGTGACAGGGATTGTCCAGGGGCTGAGATCACCTGCCCTGAGCTAAAGGCAGCACAGGAAGAGCTGCAGGAGGTCTGCTGCTCCCCCAGGCCAGGGAACAAGCCCTGCTGGCTCCTCTGTCTCAGGCTCTGCTGTTGTTGCCACCCTCAGCCAGGATCTCCTGCCCTCTCCTGCCACATCTCCGTGGGCTGTGACACCTTCTGCAACTCCCTGAATCCCCGAAGCATCTCCGGCCCGAAATCCGGGAGCAAAAGGGCTCCAGGCACCGGGGGAGTTTGAGACGCAGGTCTGCCGGCGCCAGCTGAGCATCCAACGCGGGCTAAAACGAATCAATGCTGCCGCAGTGTGGCCGGAGCTGCGCTCGCTGGGCTGGCAGGGCTGGCACACACGGCCGGCTGCGTGCCACCGCCTCGGGACCCGGTGACCTGCGGGGGAAAAGCTGCAGAGCACGGGGGAAAGATCTGTGGGTGGTGCCCCAATCGCAGGGCGGGCAGTGGGATGGGGGAGCTGGGTCCCTTGGCTCGGGATGAGTGAGTTTGGGAGAGGTCCTGTGCGGGAGGGAACTCGCTGGCTGCAGAGCTGGGGACGCGCAGCAAGCTCCGTCCGACCCCCGTCCTGCGGCGGCAGAAAGAAAGCTAAAATCAGAGAGAAAAGCAGACTCATCCTCTTCTCCTGTGAAAATCTGGCTCCAGCTTTGTGCTCTGGTCCTCCTTTAGAAGAAGGGGCGATGCAATCTGACCAGGAGAAGGAGGAGGTAATGCCCCAGAAACCATCTCTTTGTGCTCTTCCCGGCTCACGCCCTGGTGCTGGCAAGTTTTCCCCTCCTGTCCTGCCTCCTGCCTGCTCTGCTGTGCCATCTCCCGTCTGGAGCCCGCGCCCGAGCTGGATTATCCTGCTTTTGGTGCATCCCAGAGCCGAGCCGCAGCAGGGGAGGGGAGGGGAGGGAAGCGCAGCCCTCTGCCGGGGGTCTGCAGAGGGAGGTGCTGGGTTAAGGCTCCTGGCCTGGAGCACAAATCCCCTCGCTGCCGTGAAGGTCCATGAAGTTAAAGACCCCCAGGGCTCCGAGCTGCCTCTGCTCCCGCTGGCTGCTCACAAGCTGCACCGCTGGGCGTTTTGATTCACTGTTTGCTGTTGAGTCAGTCTCAGACGTCTGAACCGCTCCCCTTCATCCCCTCCACCTGCAGGGGCTTCGCACTCCCCTCGAGCCTCATTTTCTCCCATAGCAACAGGGGAAAGAAACTTGTGGATGTGGTTTATGATTCCCGAAACGCGGCTCTGCCAGCCTGGCCTCTGCTCGTCTCGCTGTGGCATCTCTGACGTGCGGGTGCAGCCACAAAATCTCTGCTGCAGACACAGAGTGAGGTGGGGGCTGCCCCAGCCCTGGGGGCTCACAGGCAGGGGGGCTGTGCCTCTGGGGCACTCGGGTCACACAGCTGTCCCCCCTGCTGCCCTGCCCCTCCTGCGCTGCTCCTGCGGGACACCCGGCCTGGCCGGTGCCCCAGTCGCTCCCAGGAGGATCTCCACCACCACCACCACCCCAGTTTTGAGCAGCTCTGCTCCTCGTCACTCTCCAGGTGTTAAAAGAGACTCTTCTCTGAACGGGGGGTTTGATTTTCGAGACACTACGAAATAGGGTGGTTTTTTTGCAAAGATCTGACTTCCTAAGTCTTCGAAGCGTCCGCGGAGAGTCATTGTATGGATCTGAAAACCCAGGGAGAACGGTTCCGTGTTTTCCCAACCTGCTGTGCACACCAGCAGGGAAAAACCACTCAGTGCCTGGGCATCCAGTGCCGTGGTGTTGGTGATTCCCGAGGTTGCATCTCCTGGGAAGGGCTGCCTGGGAGTTTGTTGCTCTGTTTCTCAGAGACAACGGCAAAACAATGAGACAACGGCAAAACAATGAGACAACGGCAAAACAATGAGATAACGGCAAAACAATGAGATAACGGCAAAACAATGGGACATCTGCCACCAGCAGTGGCCTCACGGAGCTGTCACCTCCACATGGTGGCCTGAGCTCATGGCTGGAGAGGAGCTGAGCCTGTCACACCCAAACTGGCCAGAGAATGGGATGTGACTCCGGGCTGTCCATGCTCCCTGTCCCCTCCGTGCCCCTGTGTCCCCAGGGGACAGCAGGGACTCTGCTCACACCCTGGGCACAGGGGTCTGGGCTGTGTGTGCATGGCCAGCAGCCGTGCAGCAGTGTCCTGTGCCAGCAGCCCTGCAGCAGTGTCCTGTGCCAGCAGCCCTGCAGCAGTGTCCTGTGCCAGCAGCAGTGCTGCAGCAGTGTCCTGTGCCAGCAGCAGCCATGCAGCAATGTCCTGTGCCAGCAGCCCTGCAGCAATGTCCTGTGCCAGCAGCAGTGCAGCAGTGTCCTGTGCCAGCAGCAGCCGTGCAGCAGTGTCCTGGGCCAGCAGTCCTGCAACAGTGTCCTGTGCCAGCAGTCCTGCAGCAGTGTCCTGGGCCAGCAGCAGTGCAGCAGTGCAGCAGTGTCCTGTGCCAGCAGCCCTGCAGCAGTGTCCTGTGCCAGCAGTGGTGCAGCACTGTCCTGTGCCAGCAGCAGCCGTGCAGCAGTGTCCTGTGCCAGCAGCAGCCCTGCAGCAGTGTCCTGTGCCAGCAGCAGCCGTGCAGCAGTCTTCTGTGCCAGCAGTGCAGCAGTGTCCTGTGCCAGCAGCAGCCCTGCAGGAGTGTCCTGGGCCAGCAGCAGCCGTGCAGCAGTGTCCTGTGCCAGCAGCAGCCCTGCAGCAGTGTCCTGTGCCAGCAGCAGTCCTGCAGCAGTGTCCTGTGCCAGCAGCAGTCCTGCAGCAGTGTCCTGTGCCAGCAGCAGCCCTGCAGGAGTGTCCTGGGCCAGCAGCAGCCGTGCAGCAGTGTCCTGTGCCAGCAGCAGCCGTGCAGCAGTGTCCTGTGCCAGCAGCCGTGCAGCAGTGTTCTGTGCCAGCAGTGCTGCAGCAGTGTCCTGTGCCAGCAGCCGTGCAGCAGTGTCCTGCGCCAGCAGCAGTGCAGCAGTGTCCTGTGCCAGCAGCAGCCGTGCAGCAGTGTCCTGTGCCAGCAGCCCTGCAGCAGTGTCCTGTGCCAGCAGCCGTGCAGCAGTGTCCTGTGCCAGCAGCAGCCCTGCAGCAATGTCCTGTGCCAGCAGCCCTGCAGCAGTGTCCTGTGCCAGCCCTGCAGCAGTGTCCTGGGCCAGCAGCGCTGCAGCAGTGTCCTGTGCCAGCAGCAGCCGTGCAGCAGTGTCTGTGCCAGCGCTGCAGCAGTGTCCTGTGCCAGCAGCCGTGCAGCAGTGTCCTGTGCCAGCAGTGCTGCAGCAGTGTCCTGGGCCAGCAGCGCTGCAGCAGTGTCCTGTGCCAGCAGCAGCCGTGCAGCAGTGTCCTGTGCCAACAGTGCAGCAGTGTCCTGTGCCAGCAGCAGCACTGCAGCAGTGTCCTGTGCCAGCAGTGCTGCAGCAGTGTCCTGTGCCAGCAGTGCTGCAGCAGTGTCCTGTGCCAGCAGCAGCCGTGCAGCAGTGTCCTGTGCCAGCGCTGCAGCACTGTCCTGTGCCAGCAGCAGCCGTGCAGGAGCACACGGGACCGTGAGCCCGTGCCCCGCCCGTGGCTGCTCCTTTCCCGTCAGTGTCCGGTTCCGCTCAGCCCCTGCCGGCTGCTTCCCTCGGGAGGTCGCTCCCTTCCCGGGACGGACGCGGGCTCACGGTGCCTTGCGCTGGGAGGGGAGCCCGGCCCCGCTGCGGCCCGCTGCCTCCCTTTCCCAGGGGTGGGGAAATTCCCCCTGGGACAGCCGGGAGCGGGCTCAGCCCCGCTCCGCCCCGCGTCCCCAGGGTGGGGCTGCGCAGGGGATGGATGGAGGTGGGGAGAGGTCCCAGCGTGGGGGCAGGCGGGGGCAGTGAGCTGTCCCACAGCCTGGAGAGCCCGTTCCCATCAAACTGCGGGGGGAGAGGCCCTGGTTGTGCTTGAAGCCCCGTGGACTTGCGCCAAGCGCAAGCCAAAGCTGCTGCCTCTTGACTTCTGACCACTGAAGCCATTCCATTGCCCTCTGAGGGATCCCACCGTTTCCTGGGAGGTTTTTTTTTGAAGGATAATTTTATGCTCAAAACGAAATTCTGTTCCTGCTTTCACCAGGGACTAGTTCTCAGCTTCAGAATTGCTCTGATAACTCCGCAATTGCATTGATAGTTCCAGAGGGGAGCACAGTCCCTTCACAGAACAGATGGAGACACATTTTCAGGACCATTCAACTTTGCTGTAACTCCGTGTTTGTTATAACAATCCCTTCTGCTCTAACAGGCAGAGCAAAATTTGGCCAGTGCTCTTGAAAACCTGTAACCCTGAACTTGGATGGAATGAGCCTGGAATCCAAGTCCTCCCAAGATCCAAAATGCCTTCCATGCCTGCTGGCTTCAGTGGCACTGGGGGTTTTGGCAGCTCGCACAGCAGCAGCAGCAAATTCAGAATATTGTTGCGTGTGTCAACCCGCGCTTGCACGTGCCTGCAATGCATGGCTCCAGCAATCCCTGGGAAGTCTCCCCTTTTCCAGGAAGATTCCAGCTCCAGCTTCCTCCACTTGGCCGTGAGCGTTCAGGGGGAGTCAGGGGACAGGGAGAAAGTTGCTGCTTTAAAGCACTCGGTTCCAGAGGTGAAACAGAATTTAGGAGAGGTCAAAATCAGCTTGGTTTAGCGCAGGGAAACTCGTGGGGTACCCAAGCATTGCCATGCAGATCCACCTCTTTTTCCTGCTGGGAAAACGAAGCAGACGGGCAGTTCCTGGCCTCCACCCCTGCAGGTGTTTGGCTGTGATGGGAATGCCCTGGGATGGCAGGAATAAAACCCCAGCAGGTCGTGAGCTCAGAGCTGAGCAGTGGCAGCACCTCACTGCCGGGGCTGCTGCTCTCCTGCCTCGCTCATCCACGTCCTACCTGGCCACATTTTGGGGAGGGAGGAGGGAGGAAGCGCCTCAAAGTGAGCAAATCAAACCCATGAGGCTGGCCCCCAGAATTCCTGGTTTATCAGGAGCCTACAGGCTAAAGCTTTGCAGCCATTCCTCATTCCCATGGTGAGGAATTGGCCAAGACTCTTGTACCTGAAGCTTTCAGAGCCGTTCTGGAGCCGTGGAAAAGCAGGAATGCAGCACTGGGATGCAGGGCAGCTCCTGCCTGTCTCTTTGCAGGGAGAGAAAAAAAAAAAATTGCAGAAATTTGTGAGTGAAAAACGCCAGGCAAAGCATTTTCCTTCCAGGGGCACCCTTAATACCTGGAAAATGGAAAGGCTAAACACTGGAAAAGTTGATCTAAGAGAGGAACTAATTCAGGGCTTTCTTTTTGTTGCTTTGTTTTCATGTGTTGGTTTTGGGGTGGGGAGAGCAAACGGAGAGCAAACAGCCAGTGTATCAAATTTGGATTAAATCAAACTTTTTGTTCCTACAATAACTGCTAGCGGAGGTTTTTACGATTTATCAAGGGCAACAAAACAGCCTTAATTAACTGAGACATTAATGCTCCTTGCTTCTGAGCCTGCTTTTTTGTTCTCCTCTCTGTGTGATCGTAGCATGGAATCCTGTCTTAACAAAAGCCACCTCCCAGTAGCCCCCAGGAACAGGAGATGGGGTTGGAAAATCTCCCTGCGAGTGAGATTCAGCGCAAAATCCCCGCTTTGCTAAAATCCTGCAATATAGGCAAATCCCCACAATTCCCAAGGCTGAATTCCCATGCTCTGCTGCCTCGGATTGCCTTTAAAAACCCCGGGCTGTGTGTGCTTTGTGAGCAGTGTGCAGCTCTTCCGGAGCGCACGCACAATTCCCCAGGCAGAGGAGGAGCGGAGCGGGACGGCTTTCAGCCGGGGCTCGTCGCTTTTCAGATTGCACAGACTTAAAAACGCCACTTCTGCCAGCTGCCCGGGGAGTTTGATATTCAGTGCCAATTAATTTTTGTAACAGGAGCAGGGATTTATCCCCTCGGCTCCCCCAGGCACCTTCAGTCTCAGACTCAAAGGTTGGGTTGGAGCCTTTCATTTTCCCGTGGCCTTTTCCTGACGAGCGGCGGTGCCACGATGAGGACGGGGATTGGGCTGGGAAAGGGGGCAGCTTTGGGGCAGGGAACTCCCAAACCTTCCACTGTAAAACCTTCAGATGTGGGTAAATCCTGCTGGGCCGGGCGGGGCTCCAAGCCCCTCGCGTCGCTGTGCCTTCATTCGCTCGAGGAAGCGATGCCAAGATCTGAGCCTGGCGCTCTCGCTTTGCGTCCCACCCTACAGGTGTGCGTGGAGCAGGGGGAGCTCCTTTGGAGGCTGTTTTCTGCGTGATCCCAGGCTGGGTTTGTGCTGGGGTGGGGTGAGCCCGAGCTGTGTGTGATCCTGCCAGTGCTTTAAGCAGCCAGAAGCGTGGTTCTTCCCCTACCTCTGAGCTCTCAATGCTGCTAAAATCTCTGCCATTCGTCCCCCGTGCTCCAGCCCCTCTCTCAGACTGACTCTGGCTCTGTTTGCAAGATATCCACGTTGTTCTGAAGCATGCACCTCTCTCTGTATAGTCCCAATCTTCTGATTTTATGGAATACTTATGCCTGTTTGCATTACGGTCAAAATAAAAAAGTGAACTCTGAAGCCTGGCGGCTCTTCTCTCCTCTCCGGGTTTTTAGCACCAGAAGGCTGCTCGAGGTCTCTGCCGATGCCTTGGCCTCGCTCTGCTCTGCCACCTGTAATGCCAGGCTGCCAGAAATAGCAGTGGCAATCAGCAGTACCTGTTTACCTGCCAGACACAGGCGCTGCCTTGTGAGGTGGCCTGAGTCACGGCGTTCGGCGGATCCATCAATTATCCCCGTGTCCTCGGGGGAAATGTCACAGCCCAGCGAGGAGCGCTGGCTGTGTGCAATCCAGGCTCTCGGAGCCTTGGGAACGCAGCAAAAGCAGTCCCGGCAGGAGCTGAGAGGCCTGGGAATGGCAGAGGGCAGCCACGGGAATGAGGCAGAAGTATGGACACGGCTTTTTCTCCAGTGTGAGGGCGATCCTTGCAGTGCTTGAAGGGGGATTATTAAAAAAGAGGCTGAGTGATTTTTTTACGTGGGCAGGGAATGGCTTCCCACTGCCAAAGGGGAGAGTGGGAAGGAACTGTTCCCTGGGAGGGTGGGCAGGCCCTGGCACAGCATGGCCCCTTTGGATATCGGTACACATTGATCCACTTCATTATTAATTATTTATTAATAATATTTCTACTACTGATGAGCACCCCTTTAGGTGCTGATACACATTGATAAGCCTCCCTTTGGTACCTCCTTTGAGCTATTTTTACACATTGAAATGCTCTCTCTGTGCACCCCCTTTCAGATATTGATACACATTGATGAGATCCCTTTTGGCACCCCTTTTTTGATATCGGTACACGTTGATAGGTCCCCTCTGAGCACCCCCGTTTTTGTATTTATACCTATCAATGAGGTCCCCTCTGTGCAGCCCTTTAGGTATTGATACACGTTGATAGGTTCCCTTTGAGCCCCCCCCTTTTTGATATGGATACCATGGAGAGGTCCCCTCTGGGCACCCCGTATTAGATATGGATACACATGGACGAAGTCCTCCTTTCGGCACCCCTTTTTTGATATTGATACATTTTGATAAGGTCCCCTTTGGGCACTGCTTCTCAGGTATTGATACACCTTAGGTATTGATTAGATAAGGTCCCCTTTGGGCACCCCCTTTTCGCTATCGATACACATTGATGAGATCCCCTTTTTGGCATTCTGTTTCCAATATTGATACACATTGATGAGATCCCCTTTTTGGCATTCTGTTTCCAATATTGATACGCATTGATGAGATCCCCTTTTTGGCATTCTGTTTCCAATATTGATACGCATTGATGAGATCCCCTTTTTGGCATTCTGTTTCCAATATTGATACACATTGATGAGATCCCCTTTTTGGCATTCTGTTTCCAATATTGATACACATTGATGAGATCCCCTTTTTGGCATTCTGTTTCCAATATTGATACACATTGATGAGATCCCCTTTTTGGCATTCTGTTTCCAATATTGATACACATTGATGAGGCCCCTTTTTGGCATTCTGTTTCCAATATTGATACACATTGATGAGGCCCCTTTTTTTGCCCCACCCTCCTTTTCAGTAGTGATATGATACATTTTGATAAACACCCTTTGGACACATAAAACCCCTTTTCAGTATTGATACACATTGATAGCTCCCCCCTGTGCACCCCCTTTCAATACTGATGCACATTGATCAGGCCCCTTTTTGCTGCCCCCCCCTTTTGCTATTGATAAGCATTGATATGTCCCTTTTTGGCACCCCCTTTCTGATATCCATCAGAAATTGGATCGATGAGACCCCTTGAGACCCCTTGGGCATCTCCTGTCCAATATTGATACACATTTATAGATCCTCCTGTGCACCCCATTTTCGATATTGATACACATCGATGAGGCCTCTTTTTGTCACTCTGTTTCTGATATTGATACACACTGATAGAACCCCCCTGTGCACCCCATTTTCGATACTGATACACATCGATGAGGCCCCCTTTTGGCACTCAATTTCTAGTACTGAACACATCAATGAGGCCCCTTTTTGACCCGCATTTCTGATATTGATACACATCGATAGATCTCCCCTGTGCACCCCATTTTTGATATTGATACACATCAATGAGGCCTCTTTTCGGTCCCCATTTCCAATACTGATCACATCAATGAGTCCCCTTTTTGTCACTCTGTTTCCAGTGTTGATACACATTGATGAGTTCCGCTTTGGCACTCTGTTTCTGATATTGATACACATTGATAGATCCGCTTTTTGGCATTCAAATTCCAATATTGATACACATTGACGAGGTCCCTATTTGTCACTCCATTTCCAATATTGATACACATTGACGAGGTCCCTATTTGTCACTCCATTTCCAATATTGACCACAGGGATGCAGTCCCTTTTTGTCACTCCGTTCCCAGTACTGACATGCATTAATGAGGCCCCTTTTTGGCCCCATTTCTGATATTGATCGCATTGACGAGGTCCCGTTTTCAATATTGATACACATTGACGAGTTCCCTATTTGTCACTCCATTTCCAATACTGACACACATTGACGAGGTCCCTTTTTGGCACTCCGTTTCCAATGTTGACCACATCGATGCAGTCCCTTTTTGGCACTCTGTTCCCAGTACTGACATGCATTAATGAGGCCCCTTTTTGGCCCCATTTCTGATATTGATCGCATTGACGAGTCCCCTTTTTGGCACTCCATTTCTGATATCGGTACACATTGACAGATCCCCCTTATGCACCCCATTTCCAATATTGATACACATTGACGAGGTCCCTTTTTGGCACTCCGTTTCCAATACTGACCACATCGATGCAGTCCCTTTTTGGCACTCCGTTCTCGGTACTGACACACATTGACGAGGCCCCTTTTTGGCCCCATTTCTGCTATTGATCGCATTGACGAGTCCCCTTTTTGGCACTCCATTTCTGATGTTGGTACACATTGACAGATCCCCCCTATCACCCCATTTCCAATACTGATACACACTGACGAGGTCCCGTTTTGTCACTCTGTTTCCAATACTGATACACATTGACGAGGACCCTCTTTGTCACTCCGTTCCCGGTACTGACACACATTGACGAGGTCCCTTTTTGTCACTCCGTTCCCGGTACTGACACACATTGACGAGGTCCCTTTTTGTCACTCCGTTCCCGATACTGACACACATTGACGAGGTCCCTCTTTGGCCCCATTTCTGATATTGATCACATCGATGAGTCCCCTTTTTGGCACTCCGTTTCTGATATTGGTACACATTGACAGATCCCCCTTATGGGCCCCATTTGCAACACTGACACACATTGACGAGGTCCCTTTTTGGCACTCCGTTCCCGGTACTGACACACATTGACGAGGTCCCTTTTTGTCACTCCGTTCCCGGTACTGACACACATTGACGAGGTCCCTTTTTGTCACTCCGTTCCCAGTACTGACACACATTGACGAGGTCCCTTTTTGTCCCCGTTTCCGGCACTGCCCCGTCCCCGCCGCGCCCCTCTCCGGTCCCGGTCCCGGTCCCGGTCGCGGTCCCCCCGTGCGCTCCCCGTCACTTGCCCGACGCTCCCTGGGCGCGCTCTGCGCTCGGCGCTGCGGCCGCACTTTGCGGACGCTCCCCGGGCCGCCCCTCCCCGGAAGCGCCGGCGGCCCCGGAGCGCAGGTAAACAGCCAAGATGGCGGCGGAGGCCCCGGCGGGGCCCGGCAGCGGCGGCGGGACGGGCCTGACGGACCTGCCGGGAGAGCTGCTGGAGCTCATCCTCTGCTGCGACGTGCTGGGCGCCGCCGACATCGGCCGCGTGTCCTGCACCTGCCGCCGGCTGCGCGAGGCGTGCCAGCCCCGCGGCAAGGTGTGGCGGGAGCGCTTCCGCCTCAGGTGGGCACCGCCGCACGGCCCGGGCTCGGCGCGGCTCGGACCGGGGGGAACGGGCGGCCCCGGGCTCCAGCGGCACCGGGGATGGTCGGGCAGGGCCGGCCCGGCAGGGTGGAGAGTGCCTGGGGTGGTGGAAGCACTGCCGTCGCCGCCCGAGCCCGTGGTGCTTTCCCGGCTCGCTCCTCACGGGACGGACGAGCTGCGGCGCTCCGGGTGGAGCACAGAGCGCTTCGGGTGGGACGGGAGCTCTGAGCCCGTCGTTTGACCCCGTGCCGTGGGCAGGGACACCTTGCGCTGTCCCGGGCTGCTGCAGGTTTATCCAGCCTGGCCTGGAACACTTCCAGGGATGGGGCAGGCACAGCTTCTCCGGGCGGGTGTCCTGCGCTGCTCCAAGGACTTCTGCCAGGCTGCATCCCCTCCCAGATCCCACGGGGAGGGACCAGGCCGAGCCTGCTTGGCCAGAGATCGGTTTTGTCGCCCTTTCCCCACCGGGGCACGTGGATGCCCTGCGTTCCCCGGTCCAGCCCGGGCTGTGGCAGTGGAGCCGTGCACTGGGCTGTGGATTGGCCTCCCTGACCCCTCCAGAAACTCCCAAAACAACAGCCAAAACCCATCTCAGGAGTGATGCTGGACAGCAGAGAGGTGTTTATTCATGAGGATTTGGGGAGAGCTGTTCTCACAAATCCTTGGGCTGGGGTTTTGCTGCTGTTTTGTTTGCCCCAGGGCACTGTGCTCATTGACACTGTTCATATTTTGGCTGGGGATGAAGATGAAGGGTGGGTGGGTGAGATATTGGTGATGCTGTGCTGGTTTCAGCAGTCCTGGAGGCACCTCCCCTCATCCCTGAGGCTGTCCAGGGTAGCACCTGCTCACCTTTTACCTGCTTTTGGCACAGGAAAAGCAGCAGAATTGCTTTCTCTAACTGCCACTCCTGAGGTTCAGCACAGCCCAAATGTGGGGATTGTTCCCTTTCCATGGGGGAAAAAAGGCTGCTGAACAATTACAGCTTCCACACTCCACCAAGGCCTGGCTTTGGGATTGATTTTCACCAGCTCAGTGGCTGCAGTTCCTGCAAGTTTTGCCCTGGTTGGGATCCAGCAGCTGGAATGGGATGTGGTGGGTGATTGGCACACGCTGCTCTCCTCCTCTCTCTTTGATAATGGAATTTTTGGCAGGAGGTTTCACCCTGACCTCGCCATCCTGGCTGGATTCCATCGTGACCAGTGGCACTTTCATCTTCCTAAAATTCCCACTGTTCTTCCAGCCCGTGGAATTCTCCTTTCTCCTCCCGGAATAAAGGACTGTGATGGTTGTTGGGAGGTGGCTGCATTTCAGCAGTAGCTGAAGGGCCAGGGATTCGTCAAGAGGGAGGTTGTTATGTAATGTGAGGTTATTTCACTTTATTTTGTGAAGGAAGATTGCAGGGGAGTTTTAACCAGCAGTGAAATATCTTCCAGGTGTGGTTTGGACACTGGTAATAGTATTTATACAGGAGGAGTGATTTCAGTATTTGGCAAATTAAATATATAAATATATATATGTAAAACATGAAAAGAACCATGGAGCTGAAGGAAAATGTTTTGTATGGGCCAGTAATAATGAACAGCATTTCAAAGTGTGGAATAAATCCCCCAGCAAATGAAAAGAACCCCCTTTCTCTCAGCTTTCTTTCCAAAATATTGCCATCTGTGCTGATTCTTGTTCATGTTTCTCACACAAGTGATCCCGGTGCCTTCACAGCAGCAGGAATTGCAGTGCTGGCACATATTTTATGGCACAAAGCTGTGTTGTGGCACCACACACCCACTTTATTCAAAAAGGTGCTGCTAACAGCCCCCAAAACGTGCCCTGAAGTTGGATTTTCAGCTGAAGCTCGAAATTCTGAGTAAGCTGTGAAATGTGTGGACTTTGGGTCTCAGCGAAAGAGGGCTTTTTACAAGAAAGCTGGGTGGTTGGTTTTTTGTTTTTTTTTTTTACTTCAAACAGTTATTTCTTGTCTCAAAACCGAACTGCAGAAGCGTTTAGCTGTCGTGATTTGACTCCAGGGTTGTGTTTTCCTCCCGTAGATGTTGCCACCAGCAAGGGCAGCGGAGGGAGCTGTGTTTTGTGCAGCCTTTTAATGAGCTCCCCGAGGTGGTAGGAAGAATGCAGGACAAAGAATTCCCCTTCTGCTCAGTGCCAGGTTGGCTTCCACGTGACGCTTCTTTGTGGTAAACTCTTTTAATTATAAAACTGAAGCATTTAGGATGTTTAGGTATTGAAATCCTGGAGTGGGAGCCTCTGAAGGTTTCAGGAGAGCTTGCTTTTAAATAATCATTAATGCACAGCTGCAATCAGGGAGTTGTGCTTTGATGTCTGAGGCAATTTAATGCAGTTGAAAGCTGGGCAGTGCCTGGGCGCTGTCTCAGCTCCTCAGGTCATCCTGGAGGTTCTCAGGGACGTGAAATATTAATGATGCTGTTAATTTGTGTGTGTCTGTGCAGGTGGCCGTCCCTGCTGAAGTACTACAGCCACAGTGACAGTGTCAGCTGGCTGGAGGAGTACAAGGCGCGGCACAACGCGGGGCTGGAGGCGCAGAGGATCGTGGCTTCCTTCTCCAAGAGGTTCTTCTCAGAGCATGTAAGTGCTCCTCTCTTTATGTGTGTGTGCAGCAGCCTGGCCACTTGTCTAGTAGTATCGTTAATAAAGTCATTAATTGAGTTGTTGAGGTTGGAAAAGACCTCCAAGATCAAATCCAGCCACTGAACTGTCCCTAAGCACTGCATCTTCACTTTTCCGAGCCCTTTGAAGGACACTTCCCTAAGCAGCTTGTTCCAGTGCTTGGCAACCCTTTCAATAAATCAGTTTTTCCTAATATCCAACCTAAACTTCCCCTGGAGCAGCTTGAGGCTGTTTCCTCAACAGAGCCTGAGCACTCACATCACCAGGGTGTATTCTCCTTTAAAAATTCCTAAACCATTCAAAAGATGTTACTTTCTCAGGGATGTGGCTGCTTTTTTAGAAATGTGTTTATTTAGTTTTTATTACTATTTATATTAGGAAAAGGTCATTCTTCCCCCAGAGGGTGCTGGCACTGCCCAGGCTCCCCAGGGAATGGGCACGGCCGCGAGGCTGCCAGAGCTCCAGGAGCCTTTGGACAGCACTGCCAGGAATGTTGTGGGATTTTGGGATGTCTGGGCAGGGACAGGAGCTGGACTGGATGATCCTTGTGGTAGCTCAGGATGTTCCATGGTTCCATAATAATTCAAAGATTCATCTTCCCTGATTGTGATCAATACTTTTATAAGTTTCTCTTGCCCCTCTCTCCACATCACCTCAACTGTGCAGTCAGTGATTTTGTATTCCCTGACTTTGTGTGAAAATGCTGAAACACAGCCAGAAGGGGAGAGAGTTCCAAATCCAGAGGTGTGTGGGGTGCAGGGATTGCCTTCAGCCCTAGAAGCTCTTTGCTTTTTGCTGGGAGCTCAGCCCTGGCTCTGGGAATTCTGAAGGCCACAGAGCACAGCTGCTGGTTCTGGCTGCAGACCTTGTGCAAGGACGAGATCTGAGAGCTGTCACAAGCCCTTTGAGTTCAGGAGCAGGGCACAACAGGGCCACTCAGTTGCAAAGCGTGTTTTTGAAGTTCTCCAGCCAGCCATGACCCTGAGGTGCTTCTGTGTTCATTGGGGGAAAGGTGAAAATGTGATGTCTCACATGTGCACACGAATCAGGAGTTCCTTGGCTGTTTGCTTGGTAGGTGGCTGTGGATTTTGGCAGGTTGTACAGCTGGGTCAGCCTGGAATTCTGTGAATAAAGCATAAAAACTGCCTGTGACTTTGGCTGAGTCCAAAATCCCACACAAGAGGCACTGAGCAGCCCCCCTTGTATGGCTCCTGTGCAAAAGGAAGGCAGCAGGGCCGGGTGAGTGTTTGGTGTCCCCTGACTGCTCTGTTCTGCAGCAGCCAGGCATTTGTCCATGGAGAATTGTCAGAGCATTAGCTGGGAGAGGCTGCTCCTGGATTCCTGCTGCTTTAATCACGTATGCAAGACTGTGGAGGGAGCATTAAGCAATACCCACAGGCCTCATGATGAGAACCATCTCCTGTGGGGCCAGAAACTGCAGCTTGATTCCCTGCTCAGAGCTGAGAGGAGAAGGCTTTCAACCCATAGATGAGCCCAGATCCAATGGTGGAAAGCTTGGCAGCCAATTTATTTTTTTTTTTTACAGTTCAGCCAAAGTTTTAAAAGTCATTCTGAATTCTGGAAGAAAATAGCTGTTCTGAATTTAGATGCAGAAGTGGTTGTTGCAGAAAATAAAGGCTCCTGCCTCTTCATTCCTCCACCCAGGATGAATCTCCTGCACAGGGGGGTGTATGGAAAGGTTCAGTCAACCACAAGTAGAAGCTGATTCCACCTTAAAATCACTTTCAGCTTGTGCCTACTCTGCATAATTGTGATTCTGCTGGTCCTGAGCTCAGCATCACAGCCCTAAATGCTGTAGAATTTGGCTGGAATTGCTGTAGGATGTTCCTGGGGTTCTCAGTGGAATAATAATTCCACGAGTACAGACTGTATTTGGGGAGCAGGACATTTTTAAGATCTTTAATAAATTTTTAAAAGCAGGACAAATTTGGTTTTGAGGCTTTTTCTGAAGCTGTGGGAGAATCTGTTGTGCTGTGCATAACTCCTTGTCTGCTTTGGCAGGTCCCCTGTGATGGCTTCAGTGACATTGAGACTCTGGGGTGCCCCAGCCATTTCTTTGAGGATGAGCTGATGTGTATCCTCAACATGGAAGGAAGGTAAGAGAGGGCTGAGAAATGCCAGGGATTTCCCTCTTGCACCATTTCAGGGAGAAAAATACCCTGGTTAATGCCTGACCTCAGCTTCTGTCCTTAGTCACTCATTAAACAACACCCCCAGACTTGCTGAGACCTGACTTGAGAATAAATTTGGCGTATCCAGAGCAAAGATTGGAAACCTTGTCCCACAAGTAGAAGATCCTCTGGCTTTGTGTTGCTTTTTGTTGTTTATTTCCTTGCCAGCCCATGGCATCTCTTGGGCCGTATGCCATGCACCCTCATCTCTGCCTAAGCAGTTCCCATCCTCTTGTCCCTTTTTGCTTTAAGCCTGGATCAGTTTGCTGAACTGATTTGCAGGATCAGGCCAGAGCACCAGAGGGAAGCAGGAATCCTTCAGGATTGCCACCAGGAATTCCTGCACCATGAAATTCCAACTTTTTCTTTGCTTTTCTGAGCTGGAGTAGGTTGGTCCAGTTTTTGTCCCGAAAAAGCAACTGAATTGAATTCAGCCACTGCAATATTTGCAGTTCTGTAAATTATTCAGCCAGGTGGTAAATAAAACTCCTGGTTTTTATCTGCCTGGGTAATCCCATCACCTTGATTAACACTGGGCAAGATGAGTAAGTTTATTTGAAGGTTTTATTTGATTTATTTGAAGCTTTTTCTGCTGGTATCACCTACCCAGGCAGGGTTTGGTGTGATACAAAACTGTGATAAATGTCCTTAATGGGGCCTGAGAGCCGTGATTAGAGGGGCTGCTAATAGAGCTTGAAAAACCCCAACTGGAATGGCAATCATCTCATTTTTCCCTTTTCCCATCCATTTTATTGCCTTCTCTATTTGAGCTGGGCCTGAGCATCTCTCATTTGACAACTGGTTAAAAAGCTTTTGAGGCTTTGCACTGGCCAAATGCCTCCCCATAAAGCAGAATTGATGCTAATTACACCCTGATTAAGCTGCAGTCATCGCCATTCAGGAGCATTAGGCTAAATCATTTCCCTGGAAGATATCCCAATAAAGCAGTTGTCCCTATTGAGGATCCCGGTTTATTGGAAGAAGATAAACTGTTATGAGGTTTGATTGCCCTGCTGTCCAGGAGGATGAAGAGGCTTTAGGAAGTGGTGAGCCTTTACTGTGAGAAGTTTTGGAATTGTGTCCTCTACAGAGCAACTGTTGATCTCCTCCTGCCTTTTCAGAGCTACGGAGTTGGTTTTCCTCTGGGGAATTTTGTTTTTCTTCTGAATGCTCTTGGAGTCACATTCATGTCCCTCATCAATCTATTTTTAATGCTGAGAGGATGCTTTAGGAGTGGCTCTGGAGAGATGCAGTCAGACAGAGAGTAATGTTTTATGAATAAAGTATAGGATTTCAATCAGATATTCCTGAGCTCCTTTAATTAGGATCTATGTTGTTTCCCATGATAATGTACCTTCTCAAAATGATGTATCGGTGATGGGATGAAAATTGGAGATGATAGGAGCAATGTTTTGCAAGTTGTGTGGCTTTTAATGATAAATTCCTCTCAACATTCCCCTTTTGGGTTGACTCTCAGTGCAAGTGCTTGCTGAGATGAACAATAATCTGAATAATCTAACACTTGTACTCGCTGGAAAACTTAAACCAACTGTTCACCCTTCAAATAACCTATTTAGGGAAATGCTTCCTCTTGTGTTTAACTGTGCAGGAAAGGCCTCACCTGGAAGTACTATGCAAAGAAAATTCTCTATTTCCTACGGCAACAGAATATCTTGAAGAACCTGAAGGAGTATCTGCAGCGCCCCACGGAGCGACAGTCCTTTCTGGAGGGTGAGTCCCTGGCAGAGAGCCCGGCTAGAACACCTAATGACAGCTCTCCATCATGCTTTGACTTGCAAGGAGCCTGCCTTGCTTAGATTCCAGCCAGCCCTTGGCTAATGACTCACAATTCATGCTGGGTTTGGGATGTGCCTGGAATCCTTCCCACCCCGCAGCAGCGTTGCATCAAAATGTCAGGGTGACATCAGGTGCTGTCAGTGCTGTGTGCGTGAAGGATCAGCTGGGCTGAAGGCAGAAAGTGATAAAACACTGGCATCTTGAACAGGGTGCTGAGAAAATGAGCTGTAGCTCGATATCCTAATTACTGCCATTGCTGCTGCGGCCCCTGGGCTGCACTGAGCTGATTCCCACTCAGCTCCCTGCTTTCCCCTTTCCCAGAAACTCCTCAGGTAAGGGCAGGGAGCGAGCAGAGGGAATTGGTGCAGCCTGAGCACTGGGAGTGTCTCAAGAACAGAGTGCTGGCCTTTGGTGGGAAGCAAATGCGAGTCCATTCACATGCTAAGAGAGAAAAAGCTCTTTCTTCTGCTTCTTCTGCCCTTCATGTCCTCAGTCAGGTGGATTATTCCTTCCGTCTTCGGAGTGGCTCAGAAGCTGCCAGGGGCTGTACAAGAGGCCCTTCCTCTTGGTACATGCTCCAAAATGTCCCTGAAAGAGGACAAAAGAGGCTGTAAGAGCAAAGCTGGTTCTTGGTAATGCAATAGGCTTTGAAGAAGGAGCAAAGGGGCAAGAAGGGAAAGCAGAAAGTGGCCTTTCCTAGAAGAAAACAAATTAATTATGAGACTTAGTCATGTAGGTCACAAATATGTGTGACTTGTCTGCCATGAAGGTGCGTTTGGAGCACCAGCAGGAAGTTTTTTTGGGAATTTTCACCTGGCCAGCACTGGGAACGCTTTGGGAGGACAAAAAGGGGCCCTGCTGAATTCCTGGATTTACAGGCCTGTCATGGACGTGCTGCCAGGTAGGAAGCTGGAAGAGCTATGGTCCATGCAAAATCCTTACAGCTGATTCCAAAGATTGAGCAAGAGGAGGCTTTGGAAAGAGCAGTGGTGCCAAGGAGGAGGTTCTGTGAAAATGAAGTGTTTTCCTGCAGGGGCTTGGGCAGGAGCAACAGGAAAGTTTGTTCTGTTGTTGTGTTAGGGAGATGGAGAGCAGGTGTGGAAGAGAAAGATTAATGTAGGAGACAAAGAAATGATGAGCAAGGATGATAAGGGAGGATGTGACAGGGAGAGATCAGAACTGAGGCAGTTTGAGTGAAGCTGGGCTTGTTTCAGGCTCTGAATAAAAATCTCAGTACGTTGGGGAGGTGCCAGGGGCTGCGGGGTGAGCGCAGAGCTGGTCAAGCCTGATCCAGCAGCATTCCTGCTCAAGGCACAGATACCTTCCAGCATGGTGGAGAGGGGATCACTGAGCTCAGCTGGTCATTTCTCATGTCAGCTCATTCTCTGCACTTTGTGTGACAAATCCCGTAGAATGACTGCAGGTTTCAAACACAGAGCTCTGCTGTTCTGCTGCACCCGCTCGCTGCATGCCCGGAATGTAGAGCAGGCAAAACCAAGCAAAGAAAAAACTGAAGTCCTGTTTCTTATGTAGTTTGTTTTTTCCAGGTGCTGTTTTGATTGATCAGTACTGTAACCCCCTGTCAGACATCTGCCTGAAGAGCGTCCAGGCTCAGGTGGACGATATCACGGACAAAGTGCGCAAAGTGCTGCGGACCAAGAACCCCAGGCACCCCAGCTTGGCTTCCAAGGCAGGTACTGTACAGAAATGTGTTATCCTGCAGAGCCTTCCTGCACCTCTGCACAGCTCAAACAGCTGTGGAGTTGTGGCTGCTTAAAGAGCTGTTGTTTTTATCCCCTGGCAAACAAAATTCTGACGTTTGCTTAAGCCATCATTCAAGAAACAGCTGTTCAATAGCCCAGGGTTCAGTCCATCTGATGCTGAAAGGACTGGGAGGGGAATTCTATTTTTCCCATTTGTCCCTGAAATATTATTAGTCCTGTTATCTATTGCTGAGCTATGGGACTGGGAAACAACCTCTTTCCTGCCAATCTCAGAAAATCATCAGTAGAAAGGTGCATGTTTATCATCTCCAGAGGTCAGGCAGCATCTTTTGCACCTTGGGTTTATAAACAGAGTAATTTCTGGCTTTCAAGGAGAGACTGAGCCTGCCTGTGTGAAGATTTCATTGCATAAAGGTTGAGTGCTCTTGTTTTCTCAGTCTGTATTTCACTGCATGTGTTTCCAGGAGAGGTCCTCGTTCCAGAAGTGGAGCTTCAGAGGCAGGTGCTGGATGCCATGAACTGTGTCCTGTACGAGCAGCTGAAATACAAAGGGAATGAGCTGGATTACTACAACTCCCTGAATTCCTACATTCACCAGGTATGTGTGTGTTAGGCAAAAACTGGGAGGCTGCAAGGCTTGAGACACTTTATTTGCCAGACAAATAATTCTCTGTGAAGAGAGACTCTTAAATAAATATGTCATCCTTCAGTGCATGTGCTGTCAGGTTGTATTTTCAGTTGTGAAATTGAAACCCTTGAAATTTGTTTTTTTCTTAAATCTCGCCTGTGTTTTTGTCACGTCTTTCTCCCCCAGGTTTTGATCCGCAGGACAGGAATTCCCATCAGTTTGTCTGTGCTTTATTTAACAATTGCCAGGCAGCTGGGAGTCAAACTGGAGCCTGTCAACTTTCCCAGCCATTTCCTACTGCGATGGTGTCAAGGGAAAGAAGGGTGAGTGACCTGCTGAACTCTGAAATTGTGCCCACAGAGACAAATCCAGAAAATGATGGATTTACATCCATTTACAGCTCCAGACCTATGTGAGAGTGTTTCATTATGTTCCATCTGCCTGTACAGAGGGAAAGATCAGACCTTCAGGAAAGTTTTCCTAGAACTCAGCTGCTGCTGAATGGTAACAGATTTCCTGCTCTAGACCTGGAGGAGAATGTTTAATTAATTTCCATCTGGAATTATAACCTATACAGAGGGAAAAGTCAGATCTTCAGGAAAGTTTTTCTAGAACTCAGTTCTGCTGCTGCTGCTGCTGCTGAATAATAACAGATTTCTGAAATAATAATACCATGAGGTGATGTGAGACTTACGGAAAAGAGAGGAGGTACCAGGTAGTCTCTGTTCAGGAGGGAGCTGAGGAGTGAAGGACACGGGAAGGACAGAAACAGCAAATCCCGCTGTACCACGAGCCCCTGATCACAGTTTGGTCTCTTTGTTGCCCCTTCAGAAGCACAGATATTTTTGACTACACCTACATCGATGCCTTTGGGAAGGGGAAGCAGCTGACGGTGAAGGAGTGCGAGTACCTGATCGGGCACCACGTGACAGAGGAGTTCTATGGCGTGGTGACTTCCAAGGAGGTCCTGCAGCGCATGGTGGGGAATCTCCTGAACCTTGGCAAGAGGTGAGCTGAGGATCCACACCCTGGAGAAAAGGACCCGGGGTACATACATTATCTGCACATCCAATATTGCCGCTTCCAAAAGGTGTCACTCACCTCGTCAGATCCTGAAAATTCCGTGTGCCACAAGGCATTGGGTGCTTTCAATCAGCTGCATCTGACTGGAAACAAAAATATTTAGTGAAACTAGCTCCTCTCAAGAAAATAGACAAGATATTTTATTTTCTCTGTGAAAAGCTGATAGGGGCTGTCCACCTTAAGATCAGAACCTTTTTCTGTCATGTGGTAGGCACAACCCCCTTGTTCAAACGAGCATTTTCAGAGATGCTGTTGGTGTGTAGAACGTGAAGTTTTGTTTTCAAATCCTCCCGATCATCCCTTTCCCAAGCAGCCATAGACAGACTCTCAGGAGTGGGAGGATTGTTTCAGGTGTCAGGGGAACAAAAGGAAACGGCTTGGAGAGAGAATTCTCTGTGTGGGACTATCTGACCAAGGAGAAGGGTGGGTGGGAGGGCAGAGTTCAGTGCTGTGAGTGACAGTCCGTGCTGCAGTCACTGCTGGGAGCACGCTGTACCTGCAGCATCCTTCTGGGCACTCCCCCTGTCCCTGGCAGCTCTGGGGACAGGGCTGCAGAGCCTCACAGCTGAGTTTCCTTTGTGCTGGCAGAGAGAGCACTGACCAGTCCTACCAGCTCCTGAGAGACTCCTTGGACCTGTACCTGGCCATGTATCCAGACAATGTGCAGCACCTCATGCTCCAGGCCAGGTTGTACTTCCACCTGGGAATCTGGCCAGAAAAGGTACCTCAGGGGGATGTTCTGGGGAAGGCTGTGCACTGTTAACGCTGGGTTATTGATTTCTGGGCCATGTCAGCCTGCATTACAGTCTGCTACGAGTTGTATCTGTAATGAATGCAGCTGGAGGAGTTCTCACATTGCAGGGAATCCATTTGAAGCAGGAAGAGTGCATGTGTCTTGCTCTGCTTGTCCCAGGGAAGACTTGGGGGCAGCCTTGAGTCATGATTTACACCTCGTCTTGCAACCAAGACTGGACTGCGAGTTACAAGAGCATCCTGTTTGCTCTGTGGTAAAAGTCCTGCTGGGCTCCTGGAAAAGGAGCAGTTACCTTATCAGAAACTTCAGGAGTTTATCTTTTATAAATAAAACCAAAGCTATGCTCCCAACCTTGGCCACATAGTCTGTGGCTCTTGTGAAAAAGCAGCTTGATATTCCTGTCCTTTGAATTCTTTTTCCTTCAGGGTAAGAACTCCAGTCCTGTTATCGTGGGAGTGTGGGAAAGAAGGTGCTGAGATTTACAGGTTGTCTGGATTATCCAAGGCTTTCACTGAATCAGGAGAAGGCATGTAGAGCATTAAGAGAGCCTGTAACTCAGAAGAGTCTGGGTTTTTTAGTGCATCACTGCAGCACAGAGCTTTTTCCTACTCAAAATTCCCTGTGCTGGTTCAGTGGAGCCTGTGCCAGTTCCACCTGTGAGGTTTGGGAAGAGGACAGGAATATTGGCTGGACAGCTGAGCAAAGCTCTTCCCACCAAATCAACAGGAACAGGATGGCTGGAGAAGCTGCCTCCTTCCCTTTGAAGAACAAACTCTGCTAAGCTTGGCCTTCCTTTCTTGTGGCAGCAAATTTTAGGGTCAGCACAGAAAAACCAGCACCAAAAATTGTGTATGGAAGGGACTCACTGAGCTGAAATGGCAACTGGACATAAACAGGGAACGCTGAAAGATCTTCCTGCCCCTTCCTGGCACTCAGGGACGTGTTTGGGGGGCACCAGACTTGGATTTGCAGCCCCTCAGAGCACATAAGCCAACCCCAGGGCTGGGCTTTACTGAGTTCTCTGCTCCAGATGCAGTGGAAATGAGCAAATTTGGGTTTTTCAGGATGGCATCCAGTCATTGCAGGCTGTCAGGCAGGGTTGCAGCTAACCAGAGAGAACGCTGTGTCTGCCAGGACACGATGTACCAGCTTTGACAGGGCCTGCCAGATTTATGGACGGGAAGGAAATCTAAAAAGTCCTGCAGAGCCACACACAGTGTTGCCCTAAAGATTTGTAAAAAACAGTAATAAAATTCCCAAGAATCCCTGACAGCTGTGGTTACTTCCTTCCCCTAGGATTTTTCAGGATTTTCACATCCTTCTTGATTCTTAATAGAATTAAAGTGGCCAAGAAGCCTGAGCTGTGTTTCTTCTCATTAATTACTCACCTGTCCTTTATTGAAATTGATTTTCCTTGGTTTTTGGCTGCTGTTCATGCTGAAAAGCCTGAGATTTCCATTCCTCTTCTGCTGCTGCTCTCAGCTTAATGACCAAGCTGATGCTCAAGGAGACAATCCTTTTGCCAGTGTGACAGATTGGGGGAGTTGAGGTATTCGGTGTTGAGACAGATATGTGTCTTTTCCCAAGGTGTTTACACAACAGGTTGGGGTTTTTTTCCTTGCCTTTACCAAAAAAATTCAGATTTGCTTAGCCTGCCTCTAACAAACTCAGCAGCAGATGCTCTGATGTTGTGCCAGAGGGTGTTGGGAGATTGGAATGCTGGATCTGCAGACCTTGCTGCTTTGTGTGCTGTAGTCACCCTGAGACCAGCAGCTTTTCTGTCTTCTTCCCTGTTCCATGGGAAAGCATCATGGAGGTTATTTCCATTTCCTCCTGTGCTGCCCTATTTTTGCTCCTCACAGACATGCTGAGAAGCTCTTTTAAGTTAAAACATTAGTTCTCAGGAGCAGCAGAAGTCACCTGGAATCACTTCCCAGCAGCACTTTAGAACGTTCTCATGACCAGAAACCTTGAGAGATGGTCTGTGGGCACTGAACAGGACGTGATGGACTCATGGGGCTGAGTTTTAAGGAGCTGCTGTGCTCTCCAGTGCCTTTCCGTGGAAGCTGGGGGCTTTACAAAGAGAAAAGGGATGAGGCTAGGCTGTGTGCAGGCTGAGCACGAAGCTATAGCAGAGAGCGGCTTGGAGGGTGTTGTGGCAGATCTCGGGGCACTTTACATGCAATATACCTGTGCGTGTTCCTAAGTTCTGCTGCTGCAGGGACGTGTCCTGAACCTGTCTTTGCTGTGGTTTGGAAGGTCCTGGACATCCTGCAGCACATCCAGGCCCTGGACCCGTCACAGCACGGGGCTGTGGGGTACCTGGTGCAGCACACCCTGGAGCACATCGAGCGGCGCAAGGAGGAGCTGGGCCCCGAGGTCAAGCACCGCTCGGATGAGAAGCACAAGGAGGTTTGCTTCTCCATTGGGCTCATCATGAAACACAAGAGGTGAGCTGGGAGCCTTCCCCACAGTCAGCTCTGCACCAGCAGAGCAGAAGGGTTTGAGCTGACAGCACTGAGACGTGGTTTAGTGCCAAGGTGGAGCGGGAAATGCCGGGCACGTGCGTCTGTCCTGTGCAGGAAAATGGGGGCGGCTCTGTCTGTGCCTGGAGAGAGCAAATGTTTGCAGTGCAGAGAGCCTGACTCGTCTGAGTCATCCTGTGTCACACAGGTAACGTCCCCACAGCACAGAGCTCTCCAGGAAACAGCACAGTCACTTAATGAGGGACTGTGCAACAGAGTCGGCTTCAGAATCGATTCTGATATTCCCAGGACAGCTTGTGGATGTTTCCCTGTGCTCTCATTCCCTGTTCCTGCCCGCTCTGCTCTGCCAGAGAGCCAGGCCAGCACTGTGTAGCTTTGGCCGCTCCTCTGACTCACCAAGACATCCAGAGAGTATTTGAGGGGCATCAGCAGTGGCAGTGCCAACACCTCACAATTAATCCCATAAATACTGTGTGAATAGCGATGGCTTTGTTCTGTGTCAGGGTTGCCACGCCTGTGTGATGAGCACAGGAGTAGCTGCACAGCCCAGCAGGGTGGTTGGTCCCTCCTTATTTCTTCCTTCCTCTTCTGGCTGCTGACCTCCAGGCTCTTCCCTGTTCTCTTTTCTCACTCACATTTGGTTTTCCTTTGTCTTCAGCTGTTTATTCCTGGCTGTATATCCAGTCATTCATAGTCATTTCCCTCCACCTCAAAATACAAACACAAAGTCTTTCTGAATGGTTTTTTTTCTCCTCTTGCTCTTCTCCTCCTCCTTGTGCCAGCTCTCAGGAGGTTCCTGTCCTGTTTGTGCTCTGTTAATCTTGAGGAAAAAGAGCTGGCTCTGGAGTTTCCACAGCCTTTGTGTGCAATTTCTTTAATCAGGTATGGCTACAACTGTGTGATTTATGGCTGGGATCCTGCCTGCATGATGGGCCACGAGTGGATCCGGAACATGAACGTGCACAGCCTCCCCCACGGCCCCCACCAGCCCTTCTACAACGTCCTGGTGGAGGATGGCTCCTGCAGATACGCTGCCCAGGGTGAGCAGGGGCTCCTGTGTGCACTCTCTGCCCACATCAGGACAAAGAGATGCTTAATTGGTTAATTAAGGGTGGTTAACAAGGGTTATAGAGGTGGGAATGATCCTGAATCGTGGCCTGCTCTGTTTGCTCTCCGTGAAATCAGCCCTGCTGGGGTGGACATGAAGGCTCACTCTGGTGTCATCTCCTCTTGCCCCAGAAGTGTTTTGGACACTCTCGTGGTGTGAACCTTGATGGCTGCTTTGAAAGAGATAATCGAGCTTCTGCTGAAGGTCTGTCAGCAGCTCCTGACAGCTGTGCCTTGCACAGGACCTGGACGTGGGATTTAGTGAGGGGTGGTGGTCAGGACATGGTTCTGGCCACTGTCACATGCCAGGATCCCAGGGAGCACTAACCTGGCTGTCAGTGCCACCTTTAACCAGAACAAAAATGAATGTCTCTTCACAGGAGGCGTAGAGAGGTGCAGGGAAGTGCAGAAATCTCTGTGTCATGTGTGCTTTATGCACCAAACCATAAGAGGAAACTTGTCTGATGGTCAGAGTGTGTGGTTGGGATACATGAAGAGCTGTTGAACTGGGGTTCTAAAGAAAATTGCAAAAGAAAACCACATCCGTGACTCTGTACCCTGTAAAATGTTAATTTGCCTCATGTTTGTGTTCCCCCCGTGACAGGGGGGTCCCATCCAGGCAGGGCAGCTGCACAGCCAGAGTGTGCTTGGCTGAGGGAAGATGTGGAAGCTGCTGGAGGGAAAATGCTGACCAAAATGCCCTTTCCCTGGGTGATCCCTCATGTTCTGAGTGTCACAAGAGGTGTGACAAGAGGTGGTTTTACAGGCAGGGACACTCTTCCCTCTGTAGATTTAAAGTTTAGGTGTTTCCCACTGTCCTGAGAGTGATTTTTTTGTATTCAGAAGCCTAAAAAGATGAAGTGGCAAAGCCTGGAGGCTCAAATCAGGCAGGGCTTGGCCTCAGAGAGCCTTGAAAACAGAAATTCTCATATGCCACGAGTTGATATTAAAATATGCCTCTTGGTAATTACCTAATCAGGTAATTGTCCCCAGTGCTCCTGGGGCTGAGTCATCACTTATCTTGTGTCTAATGATGTTTAAACAAACAGAACCCTGTCTGGTCCCACAGTTCTTGCAGGGTAGGCTGACACTGTTATCTCTGTGTAGGAGACACTGTTATCGCTGCATCTCTGTGGCCTCCAAGAGTTCTGATATTGCTGGGGAAAAGTGAAGGGTTTGTTCTTGCTGCTATTGATAGCCCCTCTAAAACATCCTCAGATCATTTGGGAAGGATTATTTCATATCCTCCTGACCTGACTCTGGGGAGGGAGGGAGGGTTTTTTACTGAAAGAATCCTAAACAAATCCTCATGTGGAGTTTAATTTAACCAGCTCAGAAATAACTCCAAGCTTATTATAGATCAACGTACCTCAGTTTGAGGCCTTGCTGTGAATCTGTGGGTTGAGTGCAGCCAATTCCAGAACTCCTGTGTCGTGCAGGGAGTTTGGTACCTGTCCACTCTTGTCTGTGTTTTGTTTCCTTTGTGACAGCACAGGAGAGAGATCTGTGGCTCAGAACTGCTCGTCAGCACCTTTGGGAGGCTCCCACCTCGTGCTGAACTCACCTGTGTCAGCCTGTTCCCCTGCCAGCTGCAGCTCCCCACGGCTGCAGCTCCCCACGGCTGCAGCTCCCCATCCCTGCAGCTCCCCATCCCTGCAGCTCCCCACGGCTGCAGCTCCCCACGGCTGCAGCTCCCCATCCCTGCAGCTCCCCATCCCTGCAGCTCCCCATCCCTGCAGCTCCCCACGGCTGCAGCTCCCCATCCCTGCAGCTCCCCATCCCTGCAGCTCCCCACGGCTGCAGCTCCCCATCCCTGCAGCTCCCCATCCCTGCAGCTCCCCACGGCTGCAGCTCCCCACGGCTGCAGCTCCCCACGGCTGCAGCTCCCCATCCCTGCAGCTCCCCACGGCTGCAGCTCCCCACGGCTGCAGCTCCCCATCCCTGCAGCTCCCCATCGCTGCAGCCCCCCATCCCTGCAGCCCCCCATGGCTGCAGCTCCCCATCCCTGCAGCTCCCCACGGCTGCAGCTCCCCACGGCTGCAGCTCCCCACGGCTGCAGCTCCCCACGGCTGCAGCTCCCCATTGCTGCAGCTCCCCATGGCTGCAGCTCCCCACGGCTGCAGCTCCCCATCCCTGCAGCTCCCCACGGCTGCAGCTCCCCACGGCTGCAGCTCCCCACGGCTGCAGCTCCCCATCCCTGCAGCTCCCCATCCCTGCAGCTCCCCATCCCTGCAGCTCCCCACGGCTGCAGCTCCCCACGGCTGCAGCTCCCCATCCCTGCAGCTCCCCACGGCTGCAGCTCCCCACGGCTGCAGCTCCCCATCCCTGCAGCTCCCCATCCCTGCAGCTCCCCACGGCTGCAGCTCCCCACGGCTGCAGCTCCCCATCGCTGCAGCTTCATCCCTGCAGCCGCATCGCTGCAGTTCCTGAGCCCAGCTCCCAGCTCAGCCATGCTGCTGCAGAGCATTCAGCAGTGCAAATTGTTTTCCGCAGTGGTGCAGTATCCGAGAAGGTCCTTTGCAAGCCTCTAGGACTGCAGCAGGCTGCTGAGGCATGCAGAGCCCTGGTGCTGCTGGCTGCACACCCTGACATGCAGCAGCTTCAAAGAGCCCGCATGGATTAATAGGAATTCTCTGCTGCCAGTAATGAACTGGACTTCAGAGACAGATTATCCCTGAATGACATTTCTCTGCACCCCAGCTCGTTCCTGCCCTGCCCAAAGTCAGCCTTTGATCCTGATGCAGCTTTTTTTTTTTCTCCTTGCTAATACTACCTGCTTTATCTGGCACTGTGCTGGAAAAAAAAAAATGACATCATTTGGGGAGTGCTGCAGGGCTGCAGCCTGTGGGATTTACTCCCAGTCCCTGCTCTGTGCTGACGCTGCAGAGCAGAGCAGCCCTTGGCCGGGGTCACCTTTGGGGTTCAGTGTTTGGGGGTCTCCTTTGGGGTGCAGTGTTTGGGGGATACCTTTGGGGTGCAGGGTTTAGGAGTTACCTTTGGGGTTCAGAGTTTAGGGGTCACCTTTGGGGTGCAGTGTTGTGTAACTCCTGTGCCTTATCAGGTTATCTGGAGGGAAGGAGCTGCTGTGGGAAAGAATCAACGTGTCCTTCTTAGGGACTTTCACTTGACTTGGGGAAGTTTGGGTTTGGGGAAGTTTGGGTTTGGGGAAGTTTATTGGAGGCAAATGCTGGAAAATGCTTGGCGTGGTGGAAACACAGGCTGAGGGAGGAAGCTCTTGGCTCCTCTGCCAGGGCAGCCTTGTGCAGGTGGGCTCACCTTGCAGCGTTTGAGGGGGATCTCTCCTAAAACTGATCCCCCGAGGGCTGTGAGGGACTAGAGGAGCAGAGCTCAGTGCAGCAGCTTCTCCCTGCGCTTACAACCGAGTCCTGTGACCAGCAGAGCGGGAGCAGCATCCTGCTCCTCCAGCCCAAGGCCAGGCAGAGCCAGGCATTACACAGTTCCCATGTCCCCAAGCAGGGGGACATCAGGAGGTGAGGCTCTCTGAGCAGTCACACTTGCTCTGCCCATTTTCCTGGATTAGGGTATTTTTTTCCTTTCAAACACCAGATTTGGTGTTTCTAGAGACACCAACAAGGCCTGAGGGAGGCCCAGGGCTCGCTGACTCGCAGCAGGCTGTTGCTGTGGTGGTAACTGCTGCTTTCCTTCCCTCCCAGAGAACCTGGAGTACAACTCTGAGCCCCGGGAGATCCCCCACCCCGACATCGGCCGCTATTTCTCCGAGTTCACCGGCGTTCACTACCTGGCAAATACCGAGCTGGAAATTCGGTACCCGGAGGATCTGGAGCTCACCCGAGCCACGGTGCAGAAGATTTACAGCTCAGGCAAGGAGTGAGTGCCACAGGCAGCCTGGGGACAGAAGCAGCTGGAGTGTAGCTTTACCTTCTTTGCAGAACTTGCGTGGGAAGCAAGTTTGGTGACAATCCTTTGGCTTAATGCATTGAAAGCTGCATTGAACTCGGAAACTGGTGCTACAGCATCTTCCCGTTGTCTGCCTGCCCATCCTGGCCCAGAGGCACGGGACACTTTGGTACTTGAGGCCCAGCAGGAGGATCTTGCAGGGACAAGGAGCGTTGTCCTTGGGAAGGATCTGCACATTCTGCTCCTTCTGTGGTGGCCTTAGAAGGTCAGCACAGCGGGATCTTGGTGTGGAGTACGGAGGAACCCCCTCTTCCAGAGAAGGAAGTTGCTTGTCCTGGCAGTACTTTTGTTTGGCTGTGTCTGTCTGGTTTGGTTTGAGTGTCTATCCCGTGCAGGCGATAGTTCTTAAAGTCTCTCACGTTTCACTGTTGTCTTCTCCGGTCTGAAATTTTGGGTCAGGTATTGCTTCACCTCTGTAGTCTGATTGTTCCTAGAGCTACTGTTCCAATCCTGAATATCCTTCTGGGCCTGGGAAAGAGCTCCAGCAGCAGTGAGGCTCGTGGGGTGGCGAGCAGTGCTGACCCAGGGCTGGGTGGCCGCACCTCGCCCGTGGCAGAGACTCCGAAAGCAGAGGAGGAGCTCCTGGCCCTTTTCCATGCCTGCTGAACACACCCAGCCGTGTCCTGACCTTGTTCTTCGGTCTGTCCATCGTGTGTGTCCAAGGTGGGATCCGTGACCCGGCCATGAGTGTTCGCAGGAGGATTTGGAACCTCCTGGGATGTTTGGTGGGACCTGGAGCGCAGCACCAGAGTGACTTGGATGGACGCGGGGCTGCCGCTCGCTGCCGTCTCCAATTCTTTTTTCCAATAGGTATTTATGCAATACAATGGAAGGATGACTGGAACCTGGCCATCCCTGGAGTCAGCCAAACAATTATGGAAGCAAGATGTTAATTCCTGCAGCTTGAGGCCTTCTTCCTTCTTGCCAAAAGACAACGGATTCTAGGGAAGCGCAGGCTTGGCTGCCTACAAGGGAAGAGCTTTAGCAGCTCGAGGCACATGACTTTTAACCTTGACTTGTAGGCCCAGACAGAACCACTGCAGAAGAGGTTTTCCTCTGGGCTCAGGGGCTGTGGGGTGCAGAGTGACACAGTGTTTGTGCATATCTTTGTGGTTTCTGAAGCAATGTGTGTAGAGTTAGCTGCAGCTCGTGTCTCCTGTCACTGTCCACTTGCAACACAGTAATTCTCCTCTCCGAGCTGACATTAGGGCCTGTAGAGGTAGGTGGATGCTCTTTAGTCTCTTATGCACTACAGGTATCTCCACGTGGAATCACAGCCCTCCTCTCCAGCAATGCCTGCCCTGCATGTCACCTCCTGCAACCCTGAGCACTGGTTTGGTGTGGAAATAAATGCTGAGAGCCCAGCACCTTGGTGGTGGTGGTGTGCAGGGATCTGGGGCTCCAGGAAGAGCGGCCTGTGGGGACAGTGTGAGGGATGCGGAGGGGGCTCTGCTCCAAGCACAGCTCTGTCTTTAAAGACTCAGAATCCCCAGATGCTTTGGGCTGGAAAGGATCTTAAAGCTCCTCTTGTTCCATGGGCAGGGACACCTTCACTGTCCCGGGTGTGCACTGACATGGACTTGGAGGGAAGGAGGGAGGAGTTCCCACTGTGGAGCAGCGTAGGGAATCCTCGGGCAGAATTCCAAAAATCCATCTCGTGTTCTTGAGTAGACCCTAGCCCCCCAACCCCTTTTGAAAGCAGATCCCAAAAGATTCCTGGCAGGGATGCAAGGTTGGGAATGGGGGTGGTGAGTCCCAAGGTAGCTGAGAACGAGCAGGGCTTGCGCTCCCCATTCCCAGCTGTCAGCAAGATTCCTGGGATTTAGTGCTCCCTTCTGTTGACACCTGAGCCTCTCTCCAGTGCATGCAGGGAATCACAGAGCTCAGGGGAGCCCTCAGCACGAGGAGCTGCCCCAGGTACAGCCCTGCCTTTAAAGAGCCACAGGAGCCCACAGAAAGCACCCAGCGCTTACCAAGCCCCCTGGAAAGCTGCTGGGTGCTCCAGAGGTCCCAGAGCAGCCAGCAGGGCCCTTTCTGTCCCTCCTGGGGCCACTCTGCTCTTACCCTGAGAAGGGTGTGGAGGAAGGGTCAGCTGTTGCTCACCACGGGCTGGGGTGCAGAATGGGACAGGACTGGGTGCTCAGGGCAGCCCAGCAGCCCTGGAACTAAATCCTCACCCCTCTGGCAGGAGTTTTTGGAGGAGCTGTGACCTCAGGCAGCTCTGCCTGCTCTGTCTGGGTGCTGCCCACATCCGTACACGGGATGTGGGTGTTGCAGTCACCCAGAGCACCCACACAGCCTTGGAGGTGCCAAATTTGGAGAAGACTGGGTTGTTTCAGTGTGTTCTCCGCACACCCTCAGCCCAGGGGCCAAGACAGATTTTGGGATTTGAGACGGACCCAAAGGGAAGGGCTGTCGCAGTGTCCCTCACGCCTGGCTAGGCACAGGCTGGCTCAGCCTTTGCACTGCGGCTGGCGCGTGCGAGGTCGGGGCTGCGAGCAGGGCGAGCAACCTCCTCCCTGCGGGGCCTTGGCTCCCCACACCGGCCCTGGGACACGCTGGAATGGCAACAGGCCGACTCTCTTGGACAGGGTTGAATAGGATTTATTAAAGGGGAGAGCGACCACGAGCTCCACCGCTGCCCACCGCTGCCCAGAGAGAGCCCCGATCGTGCCCGTGTGAGATCTTTTAACCGGGGGAGGACCAAGGGTGGCGACAACGGGGCAGCCAGTGCGGGAGCAGAGGGGTGACGGGGGCTGTCAACGCTTTAACAACAAACAAATCACAAGAGCTGGAAGGGGGATCTCCTGGGCACCAGCCTATCACTCGACGCCCTCCCTGGAACTTTCCAGAAGCCAGAGAAGGGCCCCGGAGTGACAGACAGGGTGCCCAAGAGGAGAGAGGGGATTGACAGGGACGGGCTGGGGAGAGGGATGAGTGACAGAGAGGTGGTTATGTAACAAACACGCGGGGAAGGAGCCATTGACAAAAACTGGGGGGTACATTGGAACAAACCAATGCAAATTCCAGTATAAAACACTTCAATCCAACAGAATAAGACATGCACCGCCGCAAAGGGCGAGTTCCCCTGGTTTCCCGTTTGGGAAAGGTGTCCCCACTGCCTCCAGCGCTGCGTGCCCTGGGTGGAGTCTTTAATCTTGGTGAGGAGAAACTCCCCTGTGAGCACCTGCTGCTGTGGGAGGCCTCAGCCCAGCATCCAGGGTGGCCAGGGAAAGCTGGAAACACCCAGGACACATCTTGGGGAAAGCTGGAAACCCCATCAGGGCACATCCAGGGTGGCCAGGGAAAGCTGGAAATCCCATCAGGGCACATCCAGGGTGGCCAGGGAAAGCTGGAAACCCCCAGGACACATCCAAGGAAAGCTGGAAACCCCCAGGGCACATCCAGGGAAAGCTGGAACCCGCCCTGGATACATCCAGGGTGGCCAGGGAAAGCTGTGTCCATGCTGGGACAGCCTCTTGGCATGCACCTGGGTTCCCACAGGCTGCACATCCGCGGTGCAGCGCTGTGGGAACACCTCTGTGGGGTGACATTTGGGGTTTGCCCATGTCCCCTCCTCTCCTGGCAGCACAGCCACCTTTTCTCCCAGAAGACAGCAGCGGATCCCAGAAGCTCCGTGTGTGTGTCGGTGCTGTCCGGATCCCCGGTGTTCATGGTGGTGCCGATGCCGTCCCCGGGGGTTTGTCCTGTCCTGTCTGTGTGGAGCTCTCCCAGGAAGGCTGGTGTGGATTTCTGGAGAAGGGGGAATTGCCTCCCTTCCCTCCCAGCAGGTGCAAAGCCTGGCCAGGTCGCTCCTGTGCGGAGCCGGAATCCTCGGGATCGGGGTGAATTCCCTGCAGTTCAGGCCGTGTTCTCCCTTCCCTTTCCGTGCCACCGGCCCCCTGTCCTGGGGTGACAGCCCTGGCGCTGTCACGTTAAAATCCAGAGGGTGAAGGAAAAACTGCAGAATGGGGGAAGAGGAGCTGGGAAGGGCAGGAAGCGAGGAGTACTCACTGTCTGGATCGTGAGGAAGAGCCAGGGCTGGTTCCGAGCTTTGCCACCGCGTTGGCACTCAGGAATGTTCCAGGCACGGCCATTCCCATCTTCCTCTGGCAGGGAGCGAGTCCCGTGGGCAGCAGCATCCCTGGGAGCTCTGTCCACCCTTGGAGGCCGAGGTCTGGATGCGCTGCTGCCCCAGGCCAGGCTGAGGAGGGGACAGGCAGGGACAGCTCCTGGATCCCCTTGGGAAGCGCTTCCAGCCCCTTCGGAGCCATCCCGACGCACAGGGACGCACCGAGAGCGCCCCGACACAGCCGAGGGCAGGGACTGAGGCCGCTGACAGCCACGGGAGTTTGTCTCCAATCTTCACAGGAAAACCAGAGCAGCCCGGGGCCAGGGAGAGCTGTGTCCTCTGGGGCAGCAGGATGAGGAGGAAAGGGCTGCTCTGGGCACGAGGAGGGTCCCTGGGATCTCCTGGTCCCTTCCAGGCCACCTGCACCTGCACCCGAGCTGGCTCCAGGTTCTGTCCTGGCCCATTCTGGGCACCTCCAGGGGGATCCCAGCTCTGCGGGCCCTGTCTCCCCGCTGGCCATTCCCCCACGGGGGACACGGTGTCGGCAGGGACAGAGTGCTGCGCGTATTTCCCCCTCCTGCCCTCCTCCTCCCGCCTGGGAGTGCCCGGGCTGGGCAAAATTCCACATGGGATGGGAAACTGCTGGCCCAGGAACGGAGGGTGAGGAGCCCTGAGCCCCGGGACCCCTGACACTGACGGCTGAAGTTGCAAGATGGGGACATCTCTCCTTTCTCCGCTTGTATTTATAAACAGGTATTTTCTGGACAGCTGCAGGCTGGAAATGATTTCATTCCTTTCCTGTTTATATTTGGCTTTAAACAAATAAACAACAGTGACTCGCTACCTACTGCCGCGGTGTGCCGTGCTGCTTGAGCTGCTCCCAAACCTCTGCCTTCGCTCCTGGAAGGGCTTCGCTCTTCCCCGTGCCCGTGCGAGGGTGACGTGTCCCCGCCGGTGCCAGGGTGGCAGGGAGGGAGCGCTGACACAGCCCCGCTCTGCCCCGGGCTCTGCCCGAGCTGCCTCCTGGGGAATCCCCCGTTACGGGGGTCCTGGGTCACCTCCGTGCCCCCCCGTTTGTCCCTCCCCACCGGGGGCACAGCCCGGGCAGTGCCAGGGCTGGGGCAGCCGAGGGCTTCAGGCGGGAGCGGCTGCGGGGCATCCATGGGGGAGACCCCGGCCCCGTTCCCGCACCGGGACGCGCGGGGGCGGCTCCGTGCTCTTCTCCGGGGGCCGCCGGCGGCTGCCGGGGCCGTCCCCGCTCCCGGAGGGTCCCACCCCCGCCGGCCCTGCGCCGGCTCTGGGCGGGGGCTCGCAGGGACCCGGGGCCGCCGCGCCGCCGCCGCCTCCCCGCCGCGCCCGCCCTTAAAAGCGGCGGCGGCTCCGGTGCAGCGCCCGCGGCGCTGCTCCCGGCACGGCCCGGGATGGGCTCGGCGCACTCCGTGCCCGCCGAGATGCGGGAGCTGGCCGACAGGACGGGCTGTGAGTACCGGGCACCCTCGGGAACCTCGGCCGGGCGAGGCCGCTGCCGCCCCCAGCCTCAGCCCGGCCCGGAGCCCCCGGCCCCGCCGGAGGGGACAGCGGGTCCGGCCCCGCAGGGACACATCGCCCGCGGGGCTGCAGGAGGGAGGGGGGCGCGGGGAATGTCACCTGCGTGGCCGGGGGGCTGCAGGAGGTGACGCCGGAGCAGGGGAGGGGGATGCGGGACGCGTGGTGTCACCCGCCGAGAGGATGCAGGAAATGTCGCCCGGGGAAGGTGCCCAGGTGTCACCTGGGGTGGGGGAGAGCGGGATGTGACAGCCGGGGGATGGAGCGGGGGAAGGGCGCGGGGGATAACGGGGGGTAGCGCTGTCACCAGAGGGTGCCAGCACGTCACCCCGGCCGTGCGGCCGTGTCCCCGGTGCCACCACGCCACCAGCCGGGGCGTCGAGCGGCCACACGTGCGAGCCCCAGCCAGGCTGTGCCCACCCGCGCCGCCCCGCAGGGAATCGTCCCCGCACGGCAGCTCTGCCCCGGAGCCACCGGGCCGTGACACCCCCGGGGCTGCTCCGGGGCGCCGCGCTCCGTGCTCTGGGATGGAGGGAGCAGCAGGGAAAGGAGCAGGGACACGGCTCAGGGCTCCCCGCAGGCAGCGGGGCGTGGGACGGGGATGTCGCGTCCGTCCTGGGAAGTGTCACCGCTCCGGGCACGGGGAGTGGGGTGTTCCCTCCTGGATCCTGCAGCTCCGGCCGTGCCGAGCCGCTGCCACGGAGGGAGGGCTGAGGAACGGCTCTGCCCACGGCCGAGGGGTCTGACAGGGTCTGTGACTGTCCCCAGCGCTGCTGCTGCTCCTGGGGTCACATCTCCCTTCATCCCCCTCCTCCTCCTCCTCCCCGAGGTTGGGCTGAGCCCCCGCACCCACCGAGCACCCCGGGGCGCTCAGGAGCTTGGGGAGCCCAGGGTGGGAGGAGGTTTTTGGGACCCTGCCGCAGCATCTCCGCCTGCCCGCGGGAGGCTCCTGCCCCGGTGCCCCTGAATCAACCCCAGGGCAACACCCAAAAATCTCGTCGAAACCAGAGGAGGGAGGGCAGGGGGAACCCAGAACTCCACGCCATGACTGGGGCGGACTCCCTGTGCTCCCCGAAGTGCTCACAGAGCACTGCGCTGTGGCTGCTGCCAAAATCCCTGGGAATTGAGGGGATTTGCAGCCTCGCTGCTGCCGTCCGACCTCGTGCGGGGCACTGCGGCCACACCGGGTCCCCCGGGAGGAGCAGGGACAGGGCAGAACCCCCTGGAGGGGCCCGTGGCTTGCTCCTTCTCCCCCCTGGAGGGGCACCCTGAGGTGCTGCTCGGGGCCGGCTCCCCTCCATCCCTCCCTCCCTCCCTCCCTCTCTCCGTGTGCTCCATCCCGAAGCTGCAGCAGCGTCTGCCGGGCTGAGGTGGCTCTTCCCGGGATGCCGTGACTCCCCGCAGCCAGGCTGGTCCTGCAGGGAGGGCTGAGCCCCCCCAGTGCTCCTTTCCCGGGGATGCTCTTTGCTCCAGCAACACAAACCCCGCAAGGCTGGGAACAGCCCAGCTCCCTTTGGTTTAAATCCCATTTTTCCCCCATTAGCAGAAGCTGCCGTGCTTGGACACGGGCCCGCAGCATCAGGGATGCTTCTCAGGGATACGAGCAGCCTCTGCTGCCCTTGAGCCAGCCCTTCTTCCAGCAAAGCTTTTGCCTTTTCTGCAGATTTTCCCTATTTTTTTTTTTCTGGAAAGCAGCCGAGCGCTGCCACCTTTACAGGACAGAGCGATGCTGGAGCCTGGCCCTGAGAGGAAAACCCGGGATTGGGGAGAGAGGGAGGAAAATCCTCATCCAGCCTTTCAGGGCTGGCCCAACCGTGAGCACCCAGCTCAGCTCTTGGTGCCTGGGACATTTTTCTGAGACTTCAAAGCTTGGTGCACACCAGTCCCAGATGCTGAAGTCTTGGTGGCCCAGCTGCTCCCATGGTGACGGCGATGTCGTCAGGGCAGAGAGTGAAAGGTCACTTCTCCAAAATTCCAAAATTGGAAAGCAAAGTCCGGGGAAAGTTTCCATGGGTGCGTGTGGACAGCAGCAGAGCAGCAGCCAGCGGGGATCAGGGGAGAAAACATCCAAAGGATGGATCCCTGGGGCCTGGGCATCACCAGCTGGGAGCCAGGGGGTTCAGGGGGGTGAATAAAGGGGGTTTGGAGCCCGTGCTGCAGGGTGCAGGCTCAGCCTGCTGCGATCTCCGGGCTCCTCACCGAGGGCTGTGGAGGCTCAGCCCCGCTGATCAATAGGGTTGCTATTTCCAGGCTGTGAAGCAGCAGTCGGGAAAGCAAAGGACATTATTTAAACATCATAAAAAGGAGCGAGGGAGGCAGCTCAGCCCAGCTCTGACCCTGCTGTGCGCTGCAATTAACCCTTTGCAACCCCCTCGGAGACACTTTGATGTGGTTTTGTGTCTCTCCACCGTGCCAGGAGTGGCTGATTTCCACTGCTGGGGCAGCCCTGCCCCGTGCCCGGCCCCAGCCGGGGTTCAGGAGCCTGTGGGTCCAGCTGGTGCCCAGACAGACTCCCCCAGCTCCCAGAGACACAGCTCCAAACACTTCCCTGCCTCCTGGGAATGGCCCCTGTCAATATTTGCACAGGAGTCAGGCTCTCTGGGGTTACAGCCTGGTTTCAGCCCCTGGGGAAGATAAACTCACCTGTGCCAGGGGTCAGGGCAGTGGGGAGGTGCTGCTGAGCCTCAGGCTGGAGCCCCAGCACCTGTGGGGCTCGAAGGGTCCCCCCTTCCAGCCCTGGGGATGGGGTCGGTGCAGCCCTGGGGCAGTGCCCACCCCGGGGGTTTGTGGTTCACCCTGAGCAGCGGCCGCAGTTTCAAAGCCAGGCGTTGATTTTGGGGCGCTGCCGTGCCCCCTCCGTGTCCTTTCCCCTGCCCTGGCAAGGGGAAGGTCGCTGCTGTCAGGATTTCTGATCCCAGAGTTATTTCCAGCAGCAGCCACGGCTGCGGACACGGAGGAACCTCCTGGCTCCAGGCAGAGCTGTCCTGGGCACGGCCGTGCCCACGGTGCCAGCAGCCCCAGAGGGAATGCCAAGCCTGTTCCAACGGCCTGGCACCAGGGATCCTGGCCTGGGATCCCCCTGTGCCATCCCGTGCTGTGCTGGGCCGGGGCGTTTCCTGCAGACCGGGACAGGGCTCCTCCAGCCCTCGGCACCGTCCTGCCAGCGCAGGGCACAGCGGAGCCACCAGAGGGAAATGGGGCTGGCACCGCTGTGCCCGGAGCGCCCAGGGCCCTGCCCCGCTGCGGGGACGGGCACAGGCACGGCCGGGTGTCCCGAGGCTCCCCCCGTGTCACCTGTCACCTGTCACCTCTCTCCTTCCCCTGGCAGTCACCTCGGAGCAGATCGAGCACCTGCACCGGCGCTTCAAGCAGCTGAGCCAGGACCAGCTGACAATCCGGTACAGTGCGGGAATCCCAGCCCCATGGGGATCCCAGCCCCACGGCGATCCCAGCCCCACGGCGATCCCAGCCCCATGGGGATCCCAGCCCCACTGCAATCCCAGCCCCACGGCAATCCCAGCCCCACGGCAATCCCAGCCCCATGGGGATCCCAGCCCCACGGCAATCCCAGCCCCACGGCAATCCCAGCCCCACGGCGATCCCAGCCCCATGGGGATCCCAGCCCCACGGCAATCCCAGCCCCATGGGGATCCCAGCCCCATGGCAATCCCAGCCCCACGGCGATCCCAGCCCCATGGGGATCCCAGCCCCACGACAATCCCAGCCCCATGGGGATCCCAGCCCCATGGCAATCCCAGCCCCACTGCAATCCCAGCCCCACTGCAATCCCAGCCCCATGGGGATCCCAGCCCCATGGCGATCCCAGCCCCATGGGGATCCCAGCCCCACGGCAATCCCAGCCCCATGGCAATCCCAGCCCCACGGCAATCCCAGCCCCATGGGGATCCCAGCCCCACCGCAATCCCAGCCCCATGGGGATCCCAGCCCCACGGCAATCCCAGCCCCATGGCAATCCCAGCCCCACGGCAATCCCAGCCCCATGGGGATCCCAGGCCCACAGCAATCTCAGCCCCATGGCAATCCCAGCCCCACGGCAATCCCAGCCCCACGGCAATCCCAGCCCCACCACAATCCCAGCCCCATGGCAATCCCAGCCCCACAGCAATTCCATCCCCATGGCAATCCCAGCCCCACGGGAATCCCAGCCCCACTGCAATCCCAGCCCCACTGCAATCCCAGCCCCACGACAATCCCAGCCCCATGGCAATCCCAGCCCCATGGCAATCCCAGCCCCATGGCAATCCCAGCCCCACGGCAATCCCAGCCCCACAGCCGGGGCACCCCCAGCATCTCCCCCTTCCCTGGGCTGCCCGAGGGAGCCAATCCTGGGCTGGAATTCCGAGTGCCCTTCCCGGCCATCCCCAGCCGTGCTGAGCCGGCTCCTGCAGCGCGGCCTCGCCGATATTCCAAGGAAAACACACAATGGCGCAGTGGCCTCGGAGAGGAGCGCTCCTGACAAACACCTCCTCACCCCCCGGCTTTAAAACCCATTTTGGGGAGGAAGGGGGGGTTCCAGGTGCTCTGGTCGCTCTCCTCAGTGGCTGCACAGGGAATTGTCACCCCGGGAGATCTCCAGCTGCTCCCTCCTCCCGGGGTTGTTCCTTGGCTCCTTGGCTTTATAAATCGTGGAGAGCAAACGCCTGGCGCGGGCTCAGCTGGAAGCGGAGGGGAGGGTGGGCAGCAGGATCTCCTTCCTGTGCCTTGCTGAGCCCTGTTTGAGGCCTTCATCCCGGGAAAACTCTAAAATCAATCCACGGCAGGTGGGGCCCTGCAAAGGGCCCCGGTGCCATTTCCAGGGCTTCCCAAAAGTTTGTTTTAGCGGGACAAAATCCCTGAGCACAGCCCTGCTCTCAGCTGGGCTTTTATCCAAAAGCTCTTTGTTGTCCCGTGGTTGCTTTGGAAGGAAGGGGCCGGGTCTCTCGGTGATGCCAGGGCCTCTCCCTCCTCTCCATCCCCTCACTCTCTGGGCTCTCTGTCCCCTCTGCAGCAAGGAGAACTTTGACAGCATTCCCGACCTGGAGTTCAACCCAATCCGAGGGAAAATCGTCCACGCCTTTTTTGACAAGAGGTGAGAACCCCCCAGCAGCCAGGGAGGGAAGATTTATCCTCTGGAAACGGGATGGGGCTGGGCAGGGATCTTCTCCCTAAAGTCTGGGGTGGGACCAGGTGGAAAATGAGACATTTAAGCTAAATCTTAGGGACAAACCAAGCCTAAAGCTTTGCTGGGGGTGCTCCGGGCTTGGGAGCGGGTGCCTGGGGGCTCCTGGTCACCCTGGGCTCCGGCACCCCCAGGAACCTGCGGCAGGAGTCGGACGGGCTGGCGGATGAGATCAACTTCGAGGACTTCCTGACCATCATGTCCTACTTCAGACCCATCGAGATGGACATGGACGAGGAGCAGCTCGACCGCTTCCGGAAGGAGAAGCTGAAATGTGCGGCTCCGGCAGAGCCCGGGGCTGGGGGTGGCGGGAAGGGGCTGCCCTGACCCCGCCCTGTCCCCCCAGTCCTGTTCCACATGTACGACTCGGACCACGACGGGAAGATCACCCTGCAGGAGTACAGAAATGTAACCCGGGCTCCTCCTGCCCCCTCCCCGTGCCCGTCCCCCCCGACTCCCGGGCCCGGCGCTCACGCTGTGCCCCGCAGGTGGTGGAGGAGCTGCTCTCGGGGAACCCCCACCTGGAGAAGGAATCGGCTCGGTCCATCGCCGACGGGGCGATGATGGAGGCAGCCAGCATCTGTGTGGGACAAATGGTGGGAGCCTGCGCTGGGAGCCGCTGCCCTGCCCTGCCCTGCCCTGCCCTGCCCTGCCCTGCCCTGCCCTGCCCTGAGGGGCTGTGCTGGCAGCAGAAATGGGGCTGGAACGTGTCCCTGCTTCCCAGGGCAGCTCCCTGTCCCGGGGCTGCTTTGGCTGGAGGTGTTTTTGCAGGCGGCAGCTCGCAGGGTGATGTTTTCTGGTGAGAAGAGGCCAGGGGGGATCAGCGAACAGCATCCCATAAATCCCCCTCCTTACTGCTTATGAAAAAGCTGCTCCTTGCAGCCGTGGGGTCTGGGAGCCAGTTTGGGGCTGGCCATGGGGTACAGGGCACTGGGGACCCATGGGAGACGTGTCCCTCATCCCCGGGGTCACCCCTGGGCCACCCTGGGGCTGCTGCGATGTTTCCTCTCTCACCGCCGCAGGGCCCGGACCAGGTGTACGAGGGCATCACCTTCGAGGATTTCCTGAAGGTCGGTGACATCTGCGCTCGTGTTCCCTGGAGGAGGGGCCCGGGCGGGCACAGGGAGCAGCGGGCACAGCCCCCGGCCCCGCTCAGCCCCGGGCCCTGGCAGATGTGGCAGGGCATCGACATCGAGACCAAGATGCACGTCCGCTTCCTCAACGTGGACACCATCGCTCACTGCTACTGAGGAGGGGCAGCAGCAGCAGCAGGAGGAGGAGGAGGAGGAGGAGGAGGAGGCGGACCCACAGCAGCTCCACGTCCTGGCTCCTGGCTCCCAGCTCCAGGGCTCTGCCCTGCCCGTGTGCCCGTTCCACGCTGGGGCTGCCCTCTGCTCTCTAGAAACATCAGAGGCTTTTATCTGTAATAAAAGGTATTTCTCTTTTTAGCCCTCGCTGAGAAATGCTCCGGCCATCCATCACTCCACGGTGGAGCGTTTCCCTGAGGAGAAAGCCTCCACAAATCCCGGCTGCCCCTTAAATCTGGGGTTTTAGCCTCTGCCGCGTGCTGCTGCGGGGAAGGAGCCGATCCCGGCTGTGGGGAGAGGCAGGGATGGGGATGCTGAGGGGCAGGAGGCGGGGGCAGCACCCTCAGCCCCTGCAAGGACAACCGCGTCCCACCCTGCATCCCGCAGGGAGGGCGGCGGCGGCGACGCGAGGAATATTCCCGATTTAATCCCAAACCATCCCCCGAGCCCGGAGCAGGCAGCGGGGATGGATGTGGGGATGTGGGCTCCTGGCAACCAGGTGGCTCCTGCCCCCACATGTTCCCGCTGGAACAAGGCTCCGGGGACGGGGGTTGTTTACTGGTATTAATAACTGGATGGCTCCAGGCGGGTTCCTGTCTCTAAGGCAGCCTGAGCTGGGGAGGGAGGCAGCGAGGGGGAAAAGGGCAATGGTTATTTTTAGGAAAGCAGGGGAGATTTATTTGCTTTATCAAAAAAAACGCCTTCCCCCGGTGACCCGAGCGGGCGATGGGAGCGGCGCAGCCCCGGCCGTGCTGCCAGCCCCTGCATCCCTGCGGCACCCAGCGCATCCCTGGATCAGGGCAGCGCCGCTTTCTCCTTTTCCACGTGCCTGGGGGTCTCTGCTCAGGCACCCCCGCACTGAGGGCGCCTTTGGGGTTCCCTCACGGGCTCTGTCCCCCCCGAAGCCCCGGCGTCGGTCGGGAGCCGCTGAAGCTCAGCCCGGAGCGGAGGAGAAGGACAGCCCCCCCCTGCAATGCGGTCCTGGCCCGGAGGGACATCCCGGGGCTGATCCCGGGGCACGGAGCCGAGCCCATGCCAGCCTGGGAAGGTCCCGAGCCCTGGGACAGCGCTGCCGGAGCCTGCGGGGCTGGCACGGGGAGCTGGAGCTGGGCCGGGTGCGGATGGAGCTCCCGGCTCGCCCCGAGGAGCCATTGGGCCCCACAGCCTTGGGGGGGCTCCGGGATTCCCTCCGGCTCTCCCTGGACCCCTCTGGGCACCCCCTTGTCCCGGGCACCACATCGGCACCGCCCGGGCAGAGGAACCTCCTCCTCCTCCTCCTCCTCCTCCTCCCTGTGCCGGACCCTCCGTGCTCCCTCCGCACCCCTTGCACACGAGGGTACAACATCAGCTCCTCCCCAAATCCCCAGGTTTCCGCGCCCAACCCAGGCTCCTTTCCCTGTTTTCCCACTAAAATTTCCGTCCAGACGCTGCGGGAGCTCCCCACTCCCAAATCCAGCTGCGAGCTCCGCGCTCCCGGTGCCGGGCGCCCCAAAGGTCCTGTTCTGCCCCCGAACCTCCCAGCTGGGGCTGCAGGGGTTAACACCGGATCCTACTGCCCCGATTTCCTTGGGGGAATCATCCAAGAGGGTGCAGACCAGCAAGGGCTGGGCACGCCCTGCAATGCAGGGAAGTAGAGGGAGGAGGAGGGACGATAATTATTATCCCTCGGGTTAATTAGCTGCCCCCTGATACTCGAAGCGGCGAGGGAAGTGGGGGAGGTTGGGAAACAGAGGCAGGAGCCAGCTCAAAGTGGCTGCAGCGTTTTCCCGTCGCTTGTGTTGGGAATTCCCGGTGGGAAGCGGGACGAGTGGAGAGCAGGAGGCGGGGTTGGACACAGCCGGAGGGAGGGAGGGAGGGAGCAGGGAAGCCGAGCTGACCCTCAGCCCAGCAAAGGACGGGCAGGAGCATCGCTCCAGCACCGCACGATGTTGATGTTACACACAGCGAACCCCAGCGAAACGAGGAGAGTAATCCTGAAAATCACAGGAAAAGCTGGCAGAGCCCCGGGAAGCTGGCAAGGGCGATGCTTCCGCGCAGCAGAACTCTGCGGAGCCCGGAGCGTTCCGTAAAGGATGAAGGTTCTGTTGTGGGGCCAGGACACCGAGCCCCGGCGCAGAGCTCGGTGGCAGATCCCGGCAGTGGTCAGCAGAGGGGGACTGGAAAACAGAAACTGCTTTGGCACAAATTGGGAAACTCCAGGGAGGAGGATAAAGGCTGAGCAGCATCAGAGAGAGGGGAGGCTCTGGGATTGGAGAGGGGAACAGAGCGACCCCAGGACCGGAGAAGGGGACTGAGTGACCCCGGGATTGGAGATGGGGACTGAGTGACCCCGGGATTGGAGATGGGGATGGAGTGACCACAGGATTGGAGATGGGGACTGAGTGACCCCAGCACTGGAGATGGGGACTGAGTGACCCCAGGGCTGGAGATGGGAACTGAGTGACCCCAGCACTGGAGATGGGAACTGAGTGACCCCAGGACTGGAGATGGGAACTGAGTGACCCCAGGACCGGAGATGGGGACTGAGTGACCGCAGGATTGGAGATGGGGACTGAGTGACCCCAGGACTGCAGGGCAGGGGCCCAGGGCAGGTGGCTGTTGGCACAGAGGGGACACAGCTTGAGCCATCTCCCCACCATTCCCCCTCATCCATCAGCCCCCCCGGAGCTTGGGAGTGGCAGGAGAGACCAAGGAAGGGGACACCTGCCCAGGAAGGGAGGGCAGAGCAGGAGAGCAGGAGGCAGCACAGACCCCACAACCATGGAGCTGGGGCTGCCACTGGCAGCTGACATTTCGAAGCTAAACTTTGAGCAGTTCCTCGTTCCTTTGAGTGCCACCGTCTGAGGGTGACAGAGGAAACCCCCACCTGCAGCTCTTCCAGGAAGAGGAATTTGGCCCAGAGGCTGGAGCTCCACGTTTCTGGATATAAAGCCTGCCAGTGGCACAGATCCTGACCTGGAGCATGCCCTTTCCCCCGGGTCTCCACTGCATAATCCACCAGCACTTCGTCTGCTTAGGGGGCCTGCAGTCACTGCTGCCCACCTCGCCCTCCAGCAGCAGGACACCAGCTCCACCTGCCTGGAGCTCCAGGACCATCCACAGGAGGTGGAAATGAGCAGGCAAATGGCACTGGAGGAGAAGAGGGGGCAGAGAGGACATGGACGTGTTCCTGCATCGCTTCAGCGCAGCCACACTCACCCCTCTGTGACAGCAGCCAGGACAGGGAGTGGCAGAGGCGGGCAGAGCTGGGTGGGAAAGGCCACAGGGTGGGAAAGAAAGGGGGTTCAGAGACCCCCGGAGCGCTTCTCTGTACAAAAACACACCCTGCTCCTCCTCCCACCGCTCCTCTGATCCTCAGGAGAGGGAAGGCAGCCCCCGAAACCCCGGAGTGGCTCTTCCCTCACAGACGAGGTGACTGAGGACACAAACAGGCAAAAAGCACCTGCTGGGGGCTGTGCTGGTGGCCTGACCCGGGGCAGTGGGGGTTTTCCAGCAGGGCTCTGCAGCCTGTCCTGCCCTCCAGGATGGCTGTGCCCGGCTCCCCTGGAGCTGCTCCCTGGGGCTGTGACACACACACACAGCTCCCCCTGGATCCCACACCCCCTTTGGAGCAGGGATCCCTCTCACCGGGACACAGACGCCTCTTTCCAGCTGGGGAAGCTGCCACCAGCAACGGGCACCAGAATTCTCGAGGCTTTTTGTGCCAGGCTGCCTCCTGCTGTGACGCCTTTGGATTCTTTGGCTGTCCCTGACCCCCGGCCTGTCCGGTGCCACCAGCCTGGCAGCTGGCACCAGCGTGAGCCTGGCCCCAGCCAGCTCAGTCCTCACTGCTCCAACACATCCCAACTGCAGCTCCTCCACTCCAGCCCCCAAGGCAGCGGCTTTGCCCCTCTCAGTGCCCACCCCTGGCCTGTGGGAGAAAACACCGGGCCCCTCCCTGCCACTGCCCGGTGCCAGTGGGCTGGGAAGCACAAAGGTGGCTCCTGTCCCCGGTACAGCTGGGCTGGTGACCCTGCTCCTGCTCTGGAAATGAAGGAAGAGGTTCCATTTCAATGGCCCCTGAGCCCAAAGCTCAGCAGCCTCGCTGGTGTTTGCTTCACTGCAGCACAGCGCTGCTGAGCACCCAAGGAAGCAGGACAAGGTCCCAGGGAAGCAGGACAAGGTCCCAGGGAAACAGGACAAGATCCCAGGGAAGCAGGACAAGGTCCCAGGGAAGCAGGGCAAGATCCCAGGGAAGCAGGACAAGGTCCCAGGGAAGCAGGACAAGGTCCCAGGGAAACAGGACAAGGTCCCAGGGAAGCAGGGCAAGATCCCAGGGAAGCAGGACAAGGTCCCAGGGAAACAGGACAAGGTCCCAGGGAAGCAGGGCAAGATCCCAGGGAAGCAGGGCAAGATCCCAGGGAAGCAGGACAAGGTCCCAGGGAAGCAGGGCAAGATCCCAGGGAAGCAGGGCAAGATCCCAGGGAAACAGGACAAGGTCCCAGGGAAGCAGGGCAAGGTCCCAGGGAAGCAGGGCAAGATCCCAGGGAAACAGGACAAGATCCCAGGGAAGCAGGACAAGATCCCAGGGAAACAGGACAAGGTCCCAGGGAAGCAGGGCAAGGTCCCAGGGAAGCAGGACAAGATCCCAGGGAAACAGGACAAGGTCCCAGGGAAGCAGGACAAGGTCCCAGGGAAGCAGGACAAGATCCCAGGGAAGCAGGACAAGGTCCCAGGGAAGCAGGACAAGGTCCCTTCCCCAAAGTCCCCACATGGACGCTCCCCAACATCTGATGGCCTTCATCCACATGAGGAGCGTGAGTTGAACACACACACAGCCCTCAACCTGCCTCAATTAATTCCATTAATTAACGGGGAAAAGCCCCAAAGGATCACCCCCCGGAGGAGCTGGGAGCCAGTGGGATGGGGGCCGTGGGGACTGCGAGCTCCATCTGCGCTGCAGGTGAGCCTGGACTCAAACCCAACACCTGCAGGTGCAGGTGCTGCAAATCCCCTCCCCGGTGGCTCCGGGACCCGAGGGAGAAGCGGGAATGCGGGGGAGGGCTCCGGGAAAAGGGCTCACGTGGGCACCGCACACACTTATCTGCTCCTTGCAGCAGGGAGAGGAAGGAGGAACAAAGCTGTTCCCTGATAATGAGGCGAGATAAGGAGAAGGGAGAACAAGACACGGGAGCTCTCCGTGCTCAGCACGTGGCAGAAGTCACCGCGTCGGAGCAACCCCCAAAGTCATTTATGCTACAGAAAGCATTATTTACTCGTCGGGTTTCAGCTGAACTCTTGTCCGAGCTGCGCACCCATGACGCTTCCTGCTCTTCCAGGAATGGAGGGAGGGAGCTGACCTAACAGAAGGGCAGAAGAATAAAAAACAAAACCAAAGCTTTACGAAAGATCAAGTTTATTGGTCAGACAGAATGGCTTTGCCCCTTGCGCTTTCCGTGTATCCATCACATGGGAAAAAGGTAACTGAAAAACCTGAAAGGTGAAATTTTGGCCTAGGGGTGATGGGAAACCACCCCAAGGCAAAGAAGAGCAGTGAAATGCAGCTCTGTGCAGGGCTGGCTCAGTGACTGCACGGGGCTGAAGTGCCAGCCCAGCCCCTCTCCTGCAGGTTTGGGCACATTCCTGCACCTCTGCCCAGTACCTTATACTGATTCCATTAACCCAGGGAAAAAAGGTGTCAGTTAAAACTTAACCCCAATTTAAACAGAACTGACACAGCTTTGGTTTGCACCAGTAAGTTTACAAGGGCAAATCACAATAAAATCATTTTAAATCAGTAAAAAGACCCACGCAGGACTGGAGCTCTTGTTCCCCAAACTGGTTTTACCTGTCAGTGCTACCTGGGCTTAAGGCAAAGCCTCATTCCTCGTTTCCACATGAACAGCACCTCCTGGGGCTTCCCCACAGCTCCGGGGAAGGGAAGGCACTGGTGCCACTTCATGCCTTCTGTTCCATGATCAATTCCCAGCTTGGAAGCAAGGGCAGCACTGAAAAGCCCCCAGGTGGAAGGACATGATCCAGCCAAGAGCACACCTGACAGCCTGAGCCAGCCCTTTGTCCCAGTGAACGGGGATCAGCTCACCCTGAAAGGCTCAGGGACAAAACCCCAGACAGGGGTGGACACATACGATTAGAAAACATTGAATTTTAAAGAATTGAAAAAATAATTTATTCTAAAATAATTTTGATGTGTGTGTGGCCTGCTGAGTTGCCAGGCATCCAGCCTGGCCTGGAAAACCTTCCCCTCCCTCTCTCCATCCCAATCCCTGTCCCAGCCACCGTAACCTCCTGCGCACGGTGCTGCTGTCCTGCTCCCAGGCACATTCCAATGGCCTCCAAGGAAAACAAGAACGAGCAGCTCAACGCAGCCATTTCAAACATGTGGCTCAGCACATGCTTTTCCCAAGTCCTTGGTGGTTTTTTTTCCCTCCTGGAGCTCCTCAGAGAGCTCCCAGCCTCCTGCCCCTTCAGTGTCCCACTCTGGCTTCCTGACCAAGGTGGGACCTGCAGCATCTTTCCACAACAAGCAGCAGGAATATTTTTGTTTACCCTGCAGCGTTCCTTTCCCTCCTCAGCCTCTCCACTCCACCAGGCTGGACCTCTGGCCACGTCCAGGGTGACACATCCCGACGGGGTGCTCCAGGGTCTGGGTTCCCATCCCCAGGGCTTTCTGCTGCCCACACCAGCTCTTGGGTGCTCATCCCACACGGATGTTGCTTTCCTGCGGCCCTGGCTGGCCCCAGCAGCCCAGGAGTGCCCTAGATGCTGTCGTAGGGCACTGCCAGGCCGATGTTGTAGTTGTAACCTGTCAGCTCGTCGTAGGAGGAGCGGCAGATGGGGAGGACACTGTCCACGGCCAGCTGGTCCACGGAGAACTCGTAGGAATAAATGACCCCTCGGTACCTGCGTGCAAAACAACCAGGCCACACCGTGTCACCCCAGGGGGAAAGCAAACACAGGCAGAAATCACCGGAAAAACATCTCAACTGAAAAAAGGCGATGCTGCAGGAGCTGGATAAAAAACCCCTCATCCATCCTGCGGGAGGTTGAGCGCTCCGAGCAGGGAAAGCTCCCTCCTGCCTCCCCCCAGGGCCCCAGCAAGCTGGGAAGGGCTGGTGAATCATTGCCTCCAGCCCTGCAGAGCCGTGACTGTCATCTGCTGAAACATCTCCAGGCTCTCCAGCACGGGGGAAGATAAATACATTGGTATTTGATCGTTCAATTAGCACTAACAGCCGTTTGAGATGCAAATACCAAAACCTGCAGCTTAAATGCCAGTAGTTTTCCTTTAGGAGGAGACAGCATTACTAATATTTCGAGCATGGAGAGGGCTGCATTCCCTGCCTGGCTTCAGTGGACTTTATGTTCCCCTGCTGAGAAAAAAAAAAAAGCTTATTTTTTTGTGCTCAAGCAAATCAAGAGCCAATTCATCGCCTGTTTTATAAAGCTTACCCTTAAAGTTTTTTTAATTTTATTTTTTTGCCGCTATACCCTGTCTGTAAGCGCTCTGGGTGATGACTCAGGTGCTCAGGGAGCTATTTAAAAACAAAGCAGATTGCTGAGGGCTGCTTTCTCACTTTCGGTGCAAGCTGGGGTCGTCCTCGGTGATGCTGGAGCCTCGGGGGTTCTTCTCCTCGGGGATGTTGGCAGTGATCAGGCTGTGGGAATTGAACCACACCAGGCGGACTGGATGTCTGCAAAACAACCCAGAGCACGGGGTGAGGAGTGAGGGGCCACCTGCACCGCGCTCCCCAAATCCGAGCGCTGGGAAAGGAACGGCTCTGGATCAAACACGGAGCGAGAGAAACCAGCGCCCTCCGCACGGCCGGAGCTGGGAACCGGCACTCCTGGCTCCTCCAGCCGGGAGCACATCCCGCATCTTCTATCCCCATCTAGTGGGCTCTTCCCAGAACACACGAGGAGGCCAGAAAATGCTGCTGGAAAGCCGGCAGAGGGATGGGAGGGATGGACGCGGGCTGGGCTGGCTGCCCGAAGGACTGCAGCACCCCGGGAAGGGCAGGATGCTTCCCGAAACGAGGGGAAGGACACCCCACACACTGAGCTGGTTTAGAAATGAGCGATAAGGCACAAGCTAAGAGCCATGGAGTGGGGAGGGACTCTCAGGGATCACTGATCCAGCTCTGTCCCTGCCCAGACCCCCCACCAATCCCACCCTGGGCATCCCTGGCAGCGCTGTCCAAAGGCTCCTGGAGCTCTGGCAGCCTCGGGGCCGTGCCCATTCCCTGGGGAGCCTGGGCAGTGCCAGCACCCTCTGGGGAAGAACCTTTCCTGATCTCCAGCCTCAGCCTGCCCTGGCCCAGCTCCAGCCATGCCCTGGGTGCTGTCCCTGTCCCAGAGCAGAGATCGGAGCTGCCCTTGGGAGGAGCTGCAGCCCCTGGTGAGGTCTGAGCTCAGCCTCCTCTGCTCCAGCTGAACATTCCAGAAGCCCTCAGCCCCTCCAGACCCTTCCCCATCCTCGTGTCCCTCCTTTGGACACTCGAGCCAGGTCCTCATTCCTTTCCCTCTCACGGCGAGTAACCGACCCCAAACCCCAAGAACAGCACTTTCTGTTCAAGCAGCAGTCACTTCTCAGATGAGGATGGCTCATCTTCACACCCCAAATGTGTCTCCTGTCACCTCCCTCAGCTCCTGCTCCTGTTTCCCATTCCTGGCACGGGGCCAAAGGCAGGGATAAGAGCACACACCACCTTATCTGGGAAAGTCTTTTGATTGAAGTGATCCCTTCTGACTACTCCATAGATTAAACACTGTTTTCTACATGTTTAATCTAATGGTTTCACTTGGAGTGCATCCCTGAGCTCAGCCCTGCCCTGCCTGCCCTCCTCCTGGAGCAGCATTAATGAGCATGCCAGGGAGACAATCAATGGAATATTGTCCCTAATGCATCAGCCACATCACAACAGGCTTTATCATTGCCAGGGTCAACACAGAAAGTGATACCTGCTATTAATCAATGACAACTCCAGCTTGAACTTCCCTGCCTGTAAATATCTCATCTAGCTCCCCTTCGGGGAAGATGCATGAAAAATAATAATAAAAAAAGAAATCAGGATTTATATGTCCGTTTTATGGATATCACCCAGACTTACAAGGGGCTAAATCCTCGAGTCTTTATCCAAACAAAGCCTGGGAATTGTGCTGTGATCAGGAAATCTTCATTCAGCTGTACAGAGTGTCAGCTCCAGGATGCTGATCTCTGCTTGTGCTTTGAGTACTGTGCTCCTTGTGCTCAGTACAAACTGGTATTTCAATATTTAAATGAGTTTAAATGCTCTGATCATTCACCATTAAGGGAATGTGTGGATGAGGTGAACACAGGGATTGTGATGGATACACTGGATGGAGACAGCCAGAACCAGTCACTCTCTAAACAGCCAGTCCAGCACTTTAAACCCAAGATTCCATAACTGAATAGAGGCTGGGGCAGGGAGAGGTCACTGACTGAACTCCATGGAAAATCCAGGGGGAATCAATGCCTTAAGTTCTATCTTTGCTGTGTTTCAGGTTCTGCGCTGCCCAGGTGCAGCTCTGAGCTCACACTCAGGGTCACTCAGCTCTCTGCACACAGCAGGGACACAAAAAAATCCTGCTCCTGCTGCACACCAAGGAAACTTCCAGCCCAAAAGCACAAACAAGGGTGGCTGGAGGGAGGAACAAGAAGGATGGGACCTCACAACCTGGAGCTGGAATTGGACAATTAAACCCCAATATGCAAATGGGCCACAACTTACAAAAAATGTAAGATCTCGAGACTGGTCAGGCATTTTGTGACCATTTTGGGTCCACCCTGGGTGCAGCCCTGGCCAGGCCCTGTCCTGCCCAAGGTGGATCCTAAAGGCCTTTCAATAAATCTCTGCTTTATTCTCCAGCTCTGTCCAGTCTCTGTTCCAGCTCAGCCTGCCCAAGGCATCAGAACAACTTCCCAGCTCCCCAACATCGACTGAAACACTCAGCTAAGGAGCAAAAAGGCCACGACAGCTAAAGGCCCCCTCAGAAACACACAGAGCTCCAGCTGGGGACACAACCTGTCCCCAAAGCACACGGAAACCCCACAGAACTCCCCCAAACCACCTCATCCCCGCACCCTCCTTCCAGCCCTGATAACCCCTGGGTCCCCCAGCCCGAGTTACCTGGCGTGCATCTCCCAGAGCTTGGCGGCCATGCGCTGGTCCCACACGCACACCAGGCCCTCCTCCCCTCCGCTCACCATCTTCCACTCGTCCATCTGCACCGCCGACACTCCCAGCTGGTGGCCGTACACGGAGCACGCGGCCTGGCCGCGCCGCAGGTCAAACACCCGCACCCTGAGAGGGGAAAAACGGCCATGGAAACGGCTCTGGGCGTGGGGTCTGATGGCACAAGGAATTTGGGGTTATGGAAATCCATCTGGGACAGCAGCGCTGCTGCTGCTGCTCCACGGCTGGAAAATCAGTGAGGCCCCAGCACTGAATTTACACCCTGACTTCTGTTAGCAAAGATCTTTACCGGGCAGATTTCTCCCACCTGTCTGAGTCTTTACAGGTTCGAGGAGCTAAAGAGGGCTCTGGGGTCTCAGCACAGGAGGGACCTGGAGCTGCTGGAGAGTCCATAGGAGGCCATGGAGCTGCTCCCAGGGCTGGAGCCCCTCTGCTCTGGAGCCAGGCTGGGAGAGCTGGGGGTGCTCACCTGGAGAGGAGAAGGCTCCAGGGAGAGCTCAGAGCCCCTGGCAGGGCCTAAAGGGGCTCCAGGAGAGCTGGAGAGGGGCTGGGGACAAGGGCTGGAGGGACAGGACACAGGGAATGGCTTCCAGTGCCAGAGGGCAGGGCTGGATGGGAGATTGGGCAGGAATTGTTCCCTGGCAGGGTGGGCAGGGCCTGGCACAGGGTGCCCAGAGCAGCTGTGGCTGCCCCTGGATCCCTGGCAGTGCCAAGGCCAGGTTGGACACTGGGGCTTGGAGCAGCCTGGGACAGTGGGAGGTGTCCCTGCCCATGGCAGGGGTGGAACAGGATGAGCTTTAAGGTCTCTCCCCAACCATTTCATAACTCCATGAGTTATGATCTAAAATAAAAGTGAAATGTGGAGAAAGCTCCTCTCTCTGTGCCTCCCAAATCCTCAGCAATGCCATGAGCCATGAAACACCTGTTTTGAGCTCACTATTAACACACCCCGCATCCACTACGGACAAGGGTTGATATTATTACCAGGATCAGGGGAAGGATTATTAGTGCAAAGATTTCAGAGGAGATTACAAGTGTAGCAATTCAAAAAAGACAGGGAATTACAGGTTCATACCCTTGATTTAACCACCAATAGTCAAAGCAAGCACCCAGCAGCCAGGATCTGCTTTGACTTCAAAAGCACAACGGACTGTGGACAGTTTTTAGGTACATCTGATTTTTGGACACTATCGGCCACCCAGACAAAGCATAAATTGAAGATTCAGCCAGAAGCAGAACTACAGACAAAGACCACTGCTATGAGACCACAGTACCAGTTAGAGCTAATGGTGTTAAGTTTTAAACCCAGCTCATATCACCAAGGAGTGTGGGGTTTGATCCTTATTTATCGAGATTAAGAGATAAAGCAAAGTACATACATTAAAAAAAAATGCAGCAAGTGAAAACAGAAGGAAAGGGGAAATATTGATCTCAGATTTGAGAAGAAGCCAGAGCAAGTTCCTCCCAGCTGATGGCTATCAGGAACAAACCCATCAGGTACACATTAATTCCAGAAAAAGCCAAAACACACTTGTTCCAACACATTAACTGCGCTTCATTCCACACCCCTGCTACGATCCTAATGGTGCTGCAAGCCCTTCCTCTCCCCTTCTCCAGCCGAGATTGCATCATATGATTTTACAAATAACACATTTCAGGGGCTGAGAGACAAGGCAGCAGAGCAGTCCAGAGCTCCAGCAGAGCAGCATCCATCTGAGGAGGAGGAGAACGCGCTGCAGCAGGGCGAGGAGCGCTCCGTGTGGAACAGCCCATCCCGCAGCGTGAGGGGGAAAGGATTCCTCGCTTCCCACAGCTCCAGCAGAGCAGCTCTGGCTCTGGGAAAGGATGGGGTGTTTGGAAGGGCTCTCTCCTGGAGCTCTCCCCGCTGTCCTGTGTGTGTTCTCACAGCTCCTGTTTGGAAAGCACAAGATCCCGGCGAGCCCTGCTTATCCCATGAGGATTTCAGGCAGGTGTCCGTGCCGGCACACCCCTGGGAGAACCAGAGGCACACTTGGCTGCTCAGATGTGCCTCGAGGAGAAAAAGGAACGGTGTTCTGCCAATCTCACATGATGCTGTAACACAGACCTGGCCCAGCACGTCCTGCCCGGACAGCTGGGCTCAGTGGGAGCACCTCAGACTCATCCCAGCTCCAGGGCGGTGTTCTCCAGGCCAGGCTTGGACCCTCCTGTCAGACTGCCTTGGGAGTGAGCTGCCTGGCCTCCAGGAGGGCAAGGAATACGTTTGGAACCACACCTTGCTGGGTTTGCCATATGTTTGCTTTCCCAAGGCTCCTCTCCACCCCAGCTTGCACCCAGGAAAAGCAGGATCAGCACACGCTCCCTGCTGGGAGGCCTCTTGCAAAGCACAGCTCAGGAATCAAATCAATCAGCAGCGCTTCAGCAGGAATTCTGGATGGAAAGACAGATTTTACAGGTCCTACCAAAACCAATTTGCAAGTGTTACTTTTCAAAATCATGGTTTTGTGTAAAAGAAGAGCAGAGTCAAGTGAAACTGGGAAATTGCTGTATTTAATTTAAGCAATGACTGCTCCCTCTGGCCAGCAGCAGCCTGAACTCCCATGGCAAGGTTATTAAACTCACTCCATAATATGGCCATGGAGATTCCAGTCTCGTTCCCCCTGTGGATGCCCAGCACCTTCCTGCAGCATGACCGGAGGATCTGACCTCTGAGATATTCTGCTCCAGCCTCCTGGATGCCCAACTTACCTTCATCCCTGACTCCTTGCTGTTCTAGTGACACCCAACCCCCTGAACTCAGTCAGTGCTAAGGCTGAAAACCCCTAAAGCTTTCTGGAGGGGAGGGCGCAGATATCTACTCTGCTATAAACAAGAGGGATCTCGACTCCAGCTCCTCTCCTGTCATCGTGCAGATCAAAACTGGAGGTAGCTTTACTGGGGTGCGTTGGAAAACCAATTATCTGCTTTTAGAGGAAAAAATCCTCCCAGGGATTCAATTCCACTTGTCAAACTTCAGCTATTTCCTTTATCCTCCTTGCTGAGAAAGTGTGAGGCTTGCTCGCACTCCCTATTCTCCGGGAAGGAAAAAAAAAAAAAAAAAAAAAAAAGCTTTTTTACAAAATAATCATTTTTGCAAGCTGCTGCACTGGCGGGACAGAGGTCTGGGATTTGGCAGAGGGAAGTGCCCGCCTTCCAATCTGATCCCAGCACCAGAGCAGAGCACCACCTGCAGCCTGGTGCCCAGTGTGGAAAGGAGGAGGGAAGGAAGCAGGAGCCATTAGAGACTGGCTCCCGGCCATCCCACATCTCCTTTGGTGCACTGGATCAGACCCCACAAACCACTCGCCAAAAAAAGGAAATCTAAAAATTGGACTCAAAGGGTCTTTTTAAGCATTTTAATCCTTTCGCACTGCCTGCTCCCAGCGCGGCCATTCCTGGCAGCAGACACTGAGCTGGGAAAATCCTACTCCCCAAGCCAAGGAGTTAAAGAGAAAGCTGCTAATCAGCTAAATAGAAGCTGGAATCTGTTCATATGAAAGTCTCTTTTTTTTCTCTGTCACCTGAGGGACATCGCAGTGTTCCGAAATACACTCTTGACATCATTTGGCAGCCGGGCCCATCTCATCCTCCATGATTCATCCCTTAGGTTATTTTTTTAATATCAGAAAGTGAGCTTTTAAATGCCAAACTCATTTTGCGGGTGGCGGCGGGGAAGTGGAAGATATTCCAAGTGGTCTCGCCGGGCCGTGCACCAACTGCGTCCACCAAATGGCTCCGAAAGCTCCTCTTCCCACGGAGCTTCCCAGACAAAGCACACTGACAGCCACTTCCAGCTATTACCTAAGAGTTTGTTCCCCAACTTCATGGAAACACCAGAGGAGAAACCAATTCCAGCAGGGCCAGATGTAGGACGGGAAGCTGGAGATGGGGGATTGGAGAGGGGCTCTGGGGAGCACCTACCTTCTGTCCTTGTTGCCTGCCACCAGCATGTTGGGGGGGCTGCTGTGGAGGTTGACACACGAGAAGTCCCCTATGGAGCTGCCCACCTTGGTCACACACTGGTTTGTTTCCAGGTTGTAAAGAAGGATCTGGCAGAGAGAGAATAAAACACCGCATCAGTTCAGCACAAGCACCAGGACAATGTTTTGCTGCAGCACCAGAGGTGTTCTGCAGGACTTCTTCCTTGATGTGTAAAACAGAACCAAGAGACACATCCACCCCTATGAAGAAAGGCAAAGACACCCTCAGAAAGAAGGAATTCAGGTTTCCCAGTGGGATCCAGCAAGATCCACCAGAATGGCTGGGTGCAGCTCTCAGGCAAACCACACAGAGGTGAAATCCTCAGGGTTACAGGAAAAGCAAAGAGTTTCCTCATCGATTTTAACTTTAGAGAGAGCAATAAAAGCAAACAGCACCAGCCCTGAGCAGGTGTGGACAGATGGACAGTGAGAGGCAGATGCAGTCAGGTGCAGCAGAAAGCACAGGGCAGAGCTGACCACAGCCCTGCTGACAGCCTGGGTGCCCTCACACACACACACACACACAGAAATGTCACATCTGAAGTGGCAGCTCAGATGGGAAAGGCAGAAAAACAACTCTGTTTTTAGGCAGCATCGAGGATGATTCAACCAGAGCCTGGATGAGAAGCACGAGTTGTTCCCCGTCCGTTCCCACTCCTCTCCTCAATCAGTTTAATCACGTTTGCTGTCCTTCCTGTGGGGCCAGATCAGATCTGTCTGCTTGGGCCTTTCAATTTAGGAGAACAAGTACTTTTAGAAACAGAAAAATGCACTGGTCGAAGCCCAGTGGAGCTCAGTGCTGCACCTGGCCTTATGTAACTTCATAAACATGATTAAATTTCATGGTGATGCTCGTTGAAATGAAAAGAAACCTCACGGCCATGAAAAGAGTTAATGACATTTCAAACATCAGAAAACCCTCACAGCTTCCACGGCAACACCAGCACGGCCATGCCAACGTCACATCAATACTCTTCACTTCTAATTTGCTGATTATAGCCACGTGCAGCTCAATAAATATTGCACTATCTGGATGCATTATTTCAACATTTGCCAGAACAGCAGCACCGATGCTGCCTGGCCTTTTATTTCCAAGCTGTGCCATTTCAGAGATCTGAAAGCTGAATTAAGAGAGCAGGACAGGATCATTTTCTGCTGGAGACCTCTGGGCAACCAAAGTGAAGCTTTAAAGATCTCAAGGAATGGGGCGAAGGGAGGCAGAGAATTTGCAGGTTTCCTCCACCTGCCATTCTCCCAGGTAATGACCAGGCAAATTCAGACATATTTCAGCTCCTGATTAGGATCAACACATCCACATCCAACTTCCTCAGGCGCTCCTAAGATTTATAATCTCCCAATTAGTTCTTTGGGAAGCTGTCTCAAAAAACACGGCAGTTTTCATCCTTAAGACTCCGGAAAAAAAACCAAAGCAAGGATGACCTTTGTTGGAAAACCTAGGACATAAAAGTTAAATTTAAATAAAAATTAATTTCAGCTTCCGCCCCAAGGAAAAAGCTGCTACAAATGGCATGGAAATGTTAGTGTTTGAGGTAAAAACCAGTTTACAGCCTGTTCTCACTTCAGCCCAGCTCCCAACAGCTCAGTAACCAAACCCACAGATAATGACGTTCTGGCAAAGGCACCTCGAAGGGTTTTCAGTGCAAAGGAAATTAATATCTGTGCCTGGCAATCCAAACTTCTCCTTGGAAAGTTTGGAACAAAAGACAAAGTCAATAAACTGCTGAATTCAGCTTAAGAACAAGAGCTGATGGGGTCAGGAGCGCTGTATTCCAGCTCCCAGTTGAGCCCTTCCCAGCTGGATGTTAAAACTCCAGAGGGGAGAGAGGGCCAAAAGCTGCTTTCTTAAAAGTCCCCTGAGGCTGATACTTGCAGTGAACATCCATAAACTATTAATTTATCTAAATGACCAGAGCTCCCATCTCTGCTATAAAGACAGGATACATAACTTGAACATCCAGCCATGGCCATGAAAGGCTGGAATGAAAAATTGCTTCCATGCAGCACTGAAAGATGCCCATGGAGCATTTTCCATGTGAATATTTTCTCCTGCCCGCAGCCCTGTGGCAAAGCTCACAGGTAACAGCAGCTGGAAAAATGAATTACTTCTCCTCACATAACTTGTAGATGGCCACCAATTTAAAGTGTTTGCATCTAAGCATCAGTAAAACAAATAAGGGTTCACACCCTCAAAAACAGAAGAAAAGCTTCTATCATCTTCTCCTAACCCCTTCAATTCCTTCTCATGCCAATCTCTATTCTTTTAGAGTGTTTATTTTAACAGTCAACAACACAATTAATGGTTAAAATAAAATTTATTTTAAATTTTATCACGCACAAATATCTTTCTAACCAATTAGCCCCATCATTGGAAGAGTCTCTTTGTGATTTTCAGTATCCCGGTTTTGCCCATCTCGAAATTCAACCTTTCTCGAGCGGTTTTATGACCTGCAAATGAATTTCAAACCCTTATCCTGACCAACTGATAAGTAAAGAAGCTAAAAGCACTCAGAATGCTGAAGTCTGAATAATAATTTCCTGGAGACAGGCATTTAAAAGCACACTGATGACAATTCTGAAGTTGCTGGAACACCTCTGATGAGCTCTCCTGTAATATCCCAAGGCAAGAAGGATTTTCCTTACAAAGGCCAAGGAGAGAGAATGGAAATACCTGGTCAATAGGGACTTGAAATAAGGGCCTGTGTGTTAAAGGGCAGATAAAGCATAAGATCTCTGGGAGGTTTATAATCCTATAATGCACACTGCAAAGGGATTACCCTTTTAAAGGTATTTATAATCCTATAATGGACACCCAAGCCCAGTGACCTAATAGGTACCGAACCGAGGGAAGTGAACCGAGAGCATTTGGGTGTGAAATGAAGAACCCTGGGATAACGCACTAACGAGCAGCCCTGGCCCCACCGGGACCCGAGGGAGGAAAAGCATTAAAGATCCCGCGCAGCCAGCACCGGGATCCAACGCCCCAAATACAAAGTGTCACCTATTAACATCGGCCAAATGAAAAGTCCAAGTCGCTGGCCAAGAGCCAGGCAATCTCCCCGAATGCTTAATAATTCAACGAGCCAGGAATAGCCAGAGCACCTCCAGCATTCTGTTTAGTTAAAGACCACAGAGATTAGCAAACACATTATCCATCTCCGAGGCGATCCTTTCCCTGTTACAAGTCCCTTAACGACCTTTACCATCCCTCCCTCTCTCTCTCTCTCTCTTTTAATAAGGCTGAGCAAATGGGACTTCATTTCAGCCCACTGCCACAGACTGGGGGTATTAATTATTCAGGCTGATAGTCTCCCCTTTGTTAAGGCAGTGCATTAGACTAATTCCCCTCTTTCCTGGGCGACTTGGGCACGGCTCAGCCTGTGGCCGCTCCTGCGGGAGGCGTGCGCTGGGAACCTGGCAAATCCACGGGCCCAGGCACGGGAAAAAAGGCAAAGTTACTGTTCTGCACGGAATTGCAGAGCGGTGGGGACAGGGAACTCTCTTTTAATGCTGTCCAAGAACTCGTGAAAGATGCCTGAAATTAATTCCCAAAGAATTAAAGGCTCTGGAGCCAGAAGAGCCGAGCTGTGAGCTTTGTTACATCTCGCAGCTAAGTGAGGTCAAGCGTGGTCGATGCTCTCTGCTTGAGACACTTCCAAGAAAAACCAAGGAACTGAAGGAAACGCTGCTGATGGAACTCTTCCATGCCTGGCCAAAACCCCAGCAGGTGTTTTGGGATGCTGTGTTGTTGGAGATGTCTTTTTTGGACGGAACATTAAAACAACAAATCCCTGAGCACTTGTTATCAAAGAGCCTGTGGTACTTTCAACAAGAGCTGGGGTGTCCATCCCACTGTCCTGGACGGCAGCCAGCACATGCCTGCCCCGGGGAAGAGCTGCTTTCCTTTTCCTTTTCCCTTCCCAGCCCATTCCTGTCCACAGGAACAGCGTGGGGCAGCTGGAGACTGAGCTGTGTCTCGGACCTGGGTGAATCCCCTGGGTGTGGGGTGTATTTGGTTCTTATTTAGAAGCAGTAGTGGAGAAAGGATCATAAATGTCAGCAAAAAGCACACTGTAAAACCACACTCAAACCCTACATCCTTCTCCTCGCTGAACAACACAGAGGATCCATTATGGAACCACTTTTTCAGAAAGAACCGTCCAGGATTGAGGTTTCTGTCATTTTAAGTGAAATAAAACCACCCTGAGTTGCTCAGAGTGGCAGAGGATCAAGCAGCAAGCCTGTGAACTGCATTTACATTTATTTTCAGATTATGTTTCTCCCCTTTGCTTCGGTCCAGCCCTCTGCCAATTGGAAAAAACACTGCCTGAATACACACTAATATTGCCAAAAAAAAAAAAAAAAGAAAAAGAAAAAAAAAAGGGTCATGAATTTCCAAGTCCACCATAAATAAAAAGGAATCTGGTTTCTGCTCAGGTCAAACCCATCCAATCCAGAGAGTACCTACAAAAGCAGGAATACGCATTTGTGGGGGAACTCATCAAATTAAAGACAACATATGGTACACACTGCTGCAAGTTTGGATTTTATTTCTAAAGTGATGTGGAAAACAAGAATATTTTTAAAGTTTACAAGCCCCAGGGGCACAGTTTCCCAGTGCAAATGTATTGGATTGCCTACTGTAAATATGGCACATAACGCTGCAACAACAACAAAAACAATTTGACTGTTAACAAATGCAAGGTCAGCACGCTGAGGCTTGTGCACACAGATAAGTGTTCTGGCTCCATAAATTTCAAGATGAGCTAAGATTTAAAAGGAGCAGCTGAGGGAGACAGACAGACAATCAGAGAGGAAGAAAAAGAGTAAATCAAACACAAACCAGCCAGTTAAAATAAATAAATAAATAAATAAGCAGTTAATATCCATGAATAATGGATGTTTGATTTAAAAGCAGTTTACTCCAATATGATGTAATTTTTGACAATCAGCCAGAGAGACTATTTTTCAAGTTCTTGCCAGATATAAGTCATTGCGGGGAGCTGGGAACACGAGTGCTTCTCTGAGCATGTGGAAAATTGACTTTCATGCCATCCTAAAGGTGACTTTTCCTGGCAGACGCATGCGCCGGGCGATGCCTGAAAACCCCAAACCAGCGGAGCCCGCGCAGCTCCTGGCAAATCCAGCAGGAAAAGCAGCTCCCCGCTCCTCCCCATCCAACACCTGCTGCACGAGTCACACACAGAGCTAAAGACAACAGGAGTTTGCTTTTCCCTTTGAAGTTTCCCTGTGCCTGGAGTTCCAGAGTGAGGCTCCAGGCTGGTGGCAGGAAGGGGAGCCAAGCGTTGTGCCGGCGCTGCCAACGCACCTGCAGCCCTGGGCACTGCCAGCCCCCGGGGCTCTGCCAGCCTGGGATGGGCTGGGATGCGGGCAGATGTCTGCTAGGACCTGGAATGGGGTCACCAGGCTCGTTTGACTCGTGGCTGGAGCCTGGGCTGAGAGCTCCAGCGCCCGTGGGGAGGATGTTGTGCTTACACACCGAACCACCCACACACTCAAAAACCCCTCTAGCCCAGGGACAGGTTTTCCCTAACCGGAGGGAAACCTCCTCCCATGGAGAAAGGAGGCAAGGAGAACCTTAAAAATTGAGTTAAATCCCTTGGTTTCATCACCTGCAGCTGTATTTTCCAAACCTGAGGAACCCACCTAAGCTGCCGTGCCAGTTTTGAGGCACTCACGCTACAGCACAAACAGGGGGGAAAAGGAGGAAGTCCTTAATGTCAGCCAATAGAAAAGGAGTCATTCATTTATTACTTATTTAGCCTTTTATTTATTTCAACTGGCAAAATTATTCCTGGCCATTTAGGGTGTCTGATAAACAATAAATCATGCAAAATTTAGACGAGGAAAAGTTCTGGACTCTCTGCTGGTCTCTTTCTCTTGTAGTGGCAAACACAGTTCAGTTCCTCAGAGGGTTCTGCCTCTCTGACGTGCTACCAAAGCATTTACAAAGAGAAAGGTATTTTAAACACCTTTCAACACCTCCAAAGATCTGCTAACACCCTGCAGACCTGCAGCTCCTCAAAGAGAGACATTTGGACAAGATCCATCTGTTCAGCCGCCAGCAAGCCCTGCCCTTCTACTGGTATGGAAACAAGAGTTCATGAAGATGAATTTGTTGAAAATTGGGCTTTTTGCAAGGGTCATGGGGGCCAACAGAAGTGAAAAAAACCCCATATTTTTTTAAACAAGAAAAACTAAGATTAAAAAAATGGAAGCCTTTGGAACTCTGTGAGAACTGGAGACGCTCAACACCAGAAAAGACAATGTAGCTGCTTGGTTAGAAGGATTTTAGTTAAAATAAGGTGTAAGTAAGGTGTAAAATCTCACATAAAGCAGCCTAAATACATCATCCAAAATTACTGTAAAGTATGAAAGTCAATTTAAAGGACTATTTACTGTTGTCCACAGCAGCTGTGGTGATCCCTGGCAGTGTCCAAGGCCAGGCTGGACAGGGCTTGGAGCAGCCTGCGATGGTGGAAGGTGTCCCTGTCCATGGCAGGAGTGACACTGGATGGGTTTTAAGGTCCATTCCAACACAAACCATTCTGGGATTCTAGGATCTAAAACTTGTTTTCACTCACTATCACTTCACAGCAGTGGTTAATTCCACTGGACACACTCACATTTCCAAGCAGCTGAAGAATTCCATGGAAACATGAAACCAGGAGCAAGGCCAGGCAGTGTTTCCATGGCTGCTGAGAGGAGCCAGGTGAGGTTGAACACCTTTCCTCAGGTGAGGTTGAACACCTTTCCTCAGCAGCAGCAGCTCCCAAGAGCTGCACAAGCGACAGCGTTAACCAGCAGCCCCCGAGAGAGCTGACCTCAGCACGCGCAGCCTTCTGCCTCTGAGCTGGAAAATCATCCCTTCCCTTCTCTCTTCCCCATCCACCAGTCCTGGAATCAGCTTCACAGTTTGTGCACGAAGCAACCAAACCCACAGCTGAACTGTGCCTGACAACAGCTGGAATAAAAATTCTCATGCATGCTGCATGAAGCTTCTTTGGTAGAAAAAAACCCCAAATCCTCCTTTGTTCATTATCTCATCTCCCCAAGAACTGCTGAATGTGCTAAAATTTTTGAACAGAATTTGAAATATAGGAGGAAGTTGTGTTTTAGGATTTTTCCCCCTCATCTCAGGTGAATAAACTCTAAATTTCATAGAAATCACCACAAAGTTCACCTGAGCTGAAGTAGGAGACCAGACTTACCTGACAGCAGATTCGGGGAAGGTTATAAAGGCACCAGCTATGACAAGAGCTCCAGCCAGATCCAGATTGCATCAGAAACCAGATGAAGTCAAGCCTAACATTTATCCTGCTGCCTCCTTATAGGAGGTTTAAATCCTGACATGAAGAGAACCAAAGCCAATCTGTGGATTTAATCTCCCCCATAGTGTTTAAAGCCCAAATTCGCACAGGTGAATGCCCAGCCTTGGTGGTGCTGCAGCAGCTCTGTGATCACAGGGGATGTGTCACTGGCCTGACATCATCCCTCAAGGGATGTCCCCTGGGAATAAGGATTTCCCCCATGGGTCATTTTCTGGGCTATTTAATTAGCCCCAGACAAGCCTAGATGGGAACACAGATCTCAGAATTTGGACTTGAAGGGATTTCAAAACAAAAACAAAATGTTTCATAGTTTAACTTCAAAAATGAGTTCCAGGAGCACTAAAGCAGGAATACTTTCAAGAAGCAGCATCATATTTGGGTTGTCTGGTGCTGAACTTCTCAGGGATGAAGCATTTCTGTTCTCCCCTCCCTCCTGCACGGGTGTCTCTCATCTGACAGGAGCCAAGTCTAGGCCAAGGATCTGATGTTTTCCTCCTCTCCAACATAAAAGTTCCCGCAAAATTTATGCCTCAGATCTCGGCTCTGCTGTCAAACGTGGCTAAAATTAGAAAACGATTTTAGAAAAAGAAGAGGGAGGGAGGAAAAAGATGGTTTCCCTGAGTGTTTTCATCAGGAAGCAGGTTACTAGGCAGGGATTGCCAGAAGGGAAATAATAACCCGGAGCAAAACAAAGAAAACCCCAAACTGGGGAGAAACACAGGCAGCAGCCAATGGGGCTGGAATCCTCCAGGATTCCATCTCCAGGCTGGAGAGAGCTCTCCCAAAGACAGATTGTCACCGCGTGCCCGGCGTAATCAGCCGCTGCAAAGTCCCTTCACGTCTGCGCGAGGCCGGTAATTATCATAATAGACATCAGTAATTAATTTCCGGCGTGATGTCAGCTGGAGCAGCAGTGCCAAGGCAGCGTCCTTGTCACACCCCCCGGCCGTCTGGGCCCATCTCCCTGATTAGGATGCACCAGGCTTAATACAATCTGCCAGCAAGAGCCAGGGAGCTCAGGACTAAATTAGGAAAGATGTCCGGCTTTGCTGAGCGGCGCTCGGGGCCTGGGGAGGTTTCTCTGCTCTTTGCGAGGCACAGAAGTGATCACTGGGGTTAATGCCCCCAAATGAGGCAATTTCAGCTCCTGACCTCCCACCTCTGGAGGGAAAGGAGCTGGATTAGGACAGCAAAGGAATTAATAAAGACAGCACAGCTCGCAGCATCTCAGCCCTCGAGGTATTTATGGTGCACGGGGATTTTAAGGGCAATGAGATGTAGCTGGACACGTTTATTCCTTACAGAGGAAATCCTAAATAAAGCTTTCCCATTCCAGTCACTTGCCAAGGAAAATCCTGCATTTTTACACTACAGACCACAGGTCCTTTCTCCTGGGTCCCTCCTCCAGCTGCCTGAAGCACCCTCCTTCCCTCACTGCTGACAGCCTAAAGTGTAACAAAAATGGAATGAAAACAGGGAGTGCAAAAGGGAGGCAAAATGTGGGAAAGAGACAGGAACTCCTCCCAAGGCATCTGGAAACACCAAAATCTCTTCACAGCTTGGCCAAATACTCAAGGGCACAGCACAGAAAGCACTCTCCTCCTAAGGGTGCTCATTTGTCTGACGCTGCTCAGGATCCCTCACCAGAAAGGCTGAGGGATGGTTTGGGATTTGGGGCTGTTTTGAGTTGGGGTTTTTTGAGATGCCATTGATGCAGCATAAACTGAGCTGGGCCTCGCTGAGGAGCAGAGGTTGCAAAGTGAACTCAGCCGGCTGAACAATAACCCCTCACTTCAGCCCACAGGAGAACACAAAGAAGCATCAGATTATTGCATTCAATTGTCTTCTCTCTACTGTCAAAAGCAGGGAGAGAGCAGGGAAAGAAGTCCTCAGCATGAACTCTTTTTTCCTTAATTACAGAGGTATAAAAAAATCTTACCAGAAAATAATTACAGTACCTGGTTGGGCTCATTCAATAACCAGCCAAAGGTTTTGATGCCAAAGGCTGCTTCGTGAGCAGCCACATCGAGGCAGGTGACAGGCTGACCATAGACAGAGTGGAGAATTCTGCCAGGATCCTCTGCTTTCAGGAGATAGACAATGTCCTCTGCAGCTGCCACTGCCACTGGGCTCCCCGTGACATCTGGAACCAGATTAAGGAAGTTGACCTAAAAAGAGCAGACTTTTTATTTTATTTTTTTATTTTAATTTATTCTAATACAGTCAAAAATTCTTTTGCATCGCTAGCACCACGTGCTGAACGGAACAAACTGCTCATGTGTGTCCTGAATCATCTCAGTTCTGGACTGATTCCACACAAATACCAAGTATCCAGCTTATTTCTGAACTGTAAAACTGATTTAGCTTTGGGGGGGGATTAATCAGGAGCGGTTTAAATCACTTCACACCCTTTAATTGCACAGCTTTTTCCTACGGGAGAGAGGCTGCAAGACTCAATTATTCCTACACACTTCCTTCCCCTTTCAAACAAATGCTGATACTCTGAGACAAAATAAAACTTCAGAGAATGAGTTTTAATTACAACTCTCAAAACTTCAGTGACAGAAGGTGCAACCTAAAGAAGCTGCATGAGTACTTACAGCTTCACAAGTGACACTATTAGGCTGCCTGCAACATCCTGCCTCAGAATTAATCAGATAGTGCGGATCTGGAATGAGACCTGGAGTTTCAGCTCCAATTCTACGCGAGAAAACTGATTTACAAAATGAGCCAACTTAGTTTATTGTTGACAAAAAAAAAAAAAATTAAACCCAGCCAACCTCCTGCACCATATGGACTTGTGTTCATTTTCACTCCTAGTTTAAGCCAGCAGTTCACCCTTGCTCTTCAGGGATGGAAGACTCATCCCTTAACCTGCTCCAAAGTCAGAGCCTCGAGCTGCTAACGCCCCGATCCAGCTCAGGCTGTAAGACTTTCGGAAGAACCATCTTAACCCTACCAAAAATAATTAGCGGCTCAGGAGCTCCTGGAATGAAGCAGAGTAGCTTGAAGACTCACCAGTTTCTGGATTTCAAAGGTTCCTGGGGTTTGCCAGAATCCTTTGTCGTCGGGGCTCTCCACCTTGACCTGGAAGCCGGAGGCCGTGGCCACCGCGGAGCCGCCCGGGGCCAGCGCCAGGGCCTGGATGCGCTGGTTGTGCTGGAAGTGATGGATGGGCTCCTGCCCCAGCAGCAGGCTCCACACACTGACAGTGCCTGCACGTGGAGAAATGGGGGTTAGCTCAGGCTCTGACACGGCTTGCAGAGCTTTGAAACAGCTGCAAATCGATCGGGTGGAACTAAGGAATACACGGGGAAGGGACGAGGGCAGGACACCTGGAATTCAGGATGCTGTGGTTCCTCTGACCACGGGACAGGTTCACAGGAAATTTAGGTGGCCTGAAGCTGAAGGAGGAGATGTACAGCTGGGATACTGGGCAGGAATTGTTCCCTGGGAGGGTGGGCAGGCCCTGGCACAGGGTGCCCAGAGCAGCTGTGGCTGCCCCTGGATCCCTGGCAGTGCCCAAGGCCAGGTTGGACACTGGGGCTTGGAGCAGCCTAGGACAGTGGAAGGTGTCCCTGCCATGGCTTTAAGGTTCCAACCCAAAGCCATCTGTGATTCTGTGATTCCAGGCTCTATTGCTCTGCACCTGATTCCTAATTTCTGACTTTCCAACAAGATTTGTAGCTACTTTGAGGAAGACTCTTTGTTTTTCCTCACATTTCCATGTCTGGAGATCAGACGTAAACAGACACTTGAAATTTTGTTCTATTACAGGGAGGCTCTCAATTACCCCAAAACCAGTGAGGAAGAACCCACACTTCAATTTTAAGTCCTTTTGCTGCACAATTCACAGAATCACAGAATGTCCTGAGCTGGAAGGACCCACAGGGATCATCCAGCCCAGCTCCTGTCCCTGCCCAGGCCCCCCAACAATCCCACCCTGGGCATCCCTGGCAGCGCTGTCCAAAGGCTCCTGGAGCTCTGGCAGCCTCGGGGCCGTGCCCATTCCCTGGGGAGCCTGGGCAGTGCCAGCACCCTCTGGGGGAAGAACCTTTCCCTGAAACCCACCTAAACCTTCCAACACAGCTCCAGCCATTCCCTGGGTCCTGTCCCTGGTAACCACAGAGAAAAGGTAAAAAATACAAATCCTAAAGAATAAAGGAGCGCAAGTCAAAAGAAAACATATTTGTAATTGCATTTTTGCCAGCTTGGCTCCTGAATTCTCTATTTAAAAGCATCATCATCTGAGTAAGAGCAACCTGAGGCAATCAGGAGGGAACAGAAGGGAATTGGAGCCTTCTGGGCCACCTTTGCACTGAATTAAGGAGAAGCAATCTTCCAACGTGACAGGCAGGGCTGGAGAAGCCTCCCTTCCAGAGGAGCACGTTAATGATGAAATGATTAATGGCAGCTCTTCCTTCAGAAGGAGACATAAAAGCCCTGACAGACAGCTGTGGATGGGCACCACTGCCAGTTTGCAAACACTCCTCCCCAGTCCCAGAGGAGGTGAAGCAAGAGTGTGGTAATGAAACTGCACATAGTGAAATGGTAGCTAAATGAGTTTAAATTGATTTATGGTAGCTTTTGTACAGATTATTTGGTATCTGGAAAGTGCTACCGATGTGAAATAATGCAGATAATCCTTAAGATCCCTGTCTAATGGCACTCCCACTGAATATTTATATTCCTCACCATGGGAATGAGTACCATAATGGGGACCATTTTTGTTTTATTAGGGATGAATATTTAAATTAATCTGCTATTTGCCTAAACAATTAGCCGCCTCTGTTTGTTTACACAAAGCCAAAACTGCAATTAGGCTTCCATCAAAAAGATAAGTCCCGACTAAAACTGTCCCGACGGAGTCGTAAGGGCTCGGAGCAGAACTTCCCAAAATTACTTCTTAGCATAATGGTAATTATGTTAATTGCTTGAAAGGTAAATAACTGCTGAACTGGGTTTGCAAAACAGACTGGTTGCACACAGCTTAAAACCAGTTAACAGATCCTACTGGGCAGCACAGGCTGCATCCCCAAAGGAAAGGGATGGGGAAGTCTCATCTCCAAGAGAGATGACTGAGCCAGGCAAAGAAAACCCCAGCAGTGATAAAGTGATATCAGATAAAGGGAGTCAGAACTGGACTTTTGTGTCAGACCACGGATTTGGCTGCCAGGCTCCTCCAAGCAGGAGGATTTTCAATTTTCGTTCAGCAGAAAATTTATCCCAATTAAAGACCAGGTTCATCAAGGGGAGAAGAGAGGCTGATTCGCTTTGAGTGAAGCCTTTTGTTTACACATCTCTGTGATGAAAATTCCACTGGGTTTAACAGGGTCTAAATGGACAAAAGTTCTGGGAAAAAAAAAATATATATATATATATTCTGATCATAGGAGTAATCTGGGAAACCCAGAGCTCAGGGTTCTGCTCTCTAATTTTGGGCAACAAGTCACTAATTATTACTATTATTACTACTATTACTATTACTTCATCTCAAACATTACAAAATCTGCTCAAACTAAAGATTTTAACCAGGCAAACACAGAGTGTGCAACATCTGAAACATGATACCGGCAATACATTCCTGGTAATCTAAAAAAAAAAAAGTGACTTGTGACAAATTCACATGTGATGAAGGAGCACAAAGTAAAGACAACAGGGAGAGTTCAAAGAATATCCTGATTTGGAAGGGACCCACAAGGATCAGGACAGAAGGAAAACAAAAAGCAAACACTCCACTGGATTTGCAAATAGGTAAAGCTGCAATGATGGCTGAAAGTGCTGCTCAGAATATTCTGCATTTCTCTGCAGAAACAGTAAAAGGTATTTATGGGTGTGCGAGTCCTTGCAACAGTCAATCACGTTTGGGTAAGAGTAAAAAATCCCACACCATTCCAGTTCAGGTTATTAGTGTGGCACTGAAAAAAAATCAGGCAAAGATTTAGCAGTGCAGATGAGATCACTGCTCTCCACAGTCTGTCTTCCTGCCTCCAGCACTGCTCAGCGCCTCATTTCCACAGCAATTCCTCTGCTGAGGTGAAGTTAAGGTTGCAGCCATATGTTATCTTTTTCATTTTTTTTTAATATTGAAACCTTACTAGTGTTAGAAGGCCATGAAATCAAAATTATAAGCAGCGCTTTCACGGCACGCTAAAATCTGCACCGTAATTGTGATTATTCCAACTGAAGTCTAACAATAACTCCCCTAAATTATTTAGAATTATGAGCAAGCTGGAGAGTCATCGTGGCTCAAGAAAAGAAGTGCAAGAAGCTGCTGCTGACGGTTTAATGCTGACATTCAACGTGACAATCACCACACCAGCCTCGTTTATCACCTTGCCCCAGATTTGACAAAAAATTCAACTCCCAACCCACACATTTTCGAACTGTGGCCTGATGGAAGGTCCATTTATTGCTCCAGACTGGGAAAGTACTTGGATAAAACATTGAGCACGAGGCTGTTGTGCCTCAGGGAGTGCAGTGCTGATCCTGACTGAACTGCAGATTTCGGGAGCATCACCAGCCCTGCACAGCTCTTGCTGTGTCAAAGGTGGGAGCTGCAGGCTCCTGTCTCTCCACCAGCAGTGCTGGCAGCACAAAAGACATCCTGCAAAAGCAGCTGTTACATCTGTTTCCACACAGGTTTTTCTCTGCTATTACAGGCAAGGCGTTTGCTACAAAATTAAACAAACCCAAGTATCTCTTTCCTTTTAAAATCCACTAATCCTCCGACAGGGCACGGCAGCACAAACACAGAGCAAACAGTGTTAAATCTCACTTGTAAATATTATCCTGGCTGTGTCTGGCAGTGTCACACAGCCTGTCTGAGCCCCTCCTGAGCTGGGCACAGCACAGGGCACTGCCCACCTGAGCTGCCTGGGATGGGAGGGCTGGATCCGGGCGTGGAAGATCCCAGCTCGGATCCTGAAGATCCATTGCATCAGCTCTTCCACGTTAAAACCAGCATTTGCTGTCAGCTGGTGGCTGCTGCCAGCTTTGGAAGAGATGTAAAGCAATTTACATGTGCATTATCTGAAAAATAAAAATTGAAATCCCAGAATTTTGTCTGTGCTGGAGCAGGGAATCCAAATGCGCTCATGGTTTACTCGCTCATGCAGTTCAGCTTCTGAACACGACAGCGTGGGAAGGCCAGAAGGCGCTGAATTCACATCATCCCCATGATGTTTGTCCTGTTTTAGAGTTGTGGTCTTGCCACCTTGATTTAAACAAAATAAAACTCTTTTTTTACCTTCTGAAAACCCTTGGACTTGATGATCCTTGTGGGTCCCTTCCAGCTCAGGCTACTCTGATTCTATGGCTCCTTACAGATGTTTCTTTTTACTCCAAAGTGGGAACATTATCTCAGCTATATCATATCTCTATGACCTACAAGCAGTATAAGAAAGGCATGGCTGGAAATGAGCACGAGCCTGGAGTATCAAAACTTGTTGCTGTGAATTTTTGAGTTTTTTCCCAAAAACATTTCTATTTCGAGGAGCCAATTTAACCTTAGTAGATACCTGAAGTGCATTAACCAACATTTTACATTTAATTTGCACTTCCAGCAGGTCCTGAGGGTACAAAGAGTGAGAGATCAGACCTCAGTGACAAGAGCCTTGCTCTCACACTACCATTAACACACCAGTTCCCACCAAATGTTCTCAGATTTTCCCTCCACCACTCTTCTTCCAGGTATTTCCACACAAAACCATCCCTGGACGGTCCCTCAGAGAAGGCACAGATCCTGTTTCATTCCCAGCATGGGGAATGGGATAATGGGGATGGGAAAGCACATTCCACTCACCCAAACCAAGAGATCTGCACCCAATGGGAATAAACATCCCAGCTCCTGCAGTTTTTTTCTAACACTTTTTCCTTCACTCCAGCCAGCCTGGAATGCTCCTGGCTCTCCTGGAGCACGACCTGGCACTCAGGGCAAGGCACCAAACCCCTCACTCTTGCAAAAAGGGTACAGAAGGGACAACACCCCCCAGGCAGCTTTAGGGGCATCAGAAAGGACAAGAGCACAGAATTCCAAGCAGCAGCGCTGCCGTAATTCCCCTCCTGGAGCCTGCAGCAGGCAGGAGCGCCTCTGACCCCTGCAGCAAGCACCCTCCTCTGCTCCATGCAGTGACTCAGCAGCTCGTGAGGGGCCAGCAGCTCCTCACAGTGGGTCTGAGGGGACACAAGCAGGGCAGCAGGGCCGTGCTCCCCGCCGTGCCTGCACCAGGGTGGCCACGGCATTTAAAGGACGGCAGGAAAAAGTTCTGTTCTCCTGTTGCTGCACATTGTTTTCCAGTCAAACCATGCAACTCCAGAGCGCAGTGGGGAGAGGGATGGCTGAAGTAGACTGCTGTTTCCCAAAAGCTGTGGCTCCCAGCCAAAGGCAGGCAAGCATGGAGCAGATGGAGTCCTGGCAAGGCCTCTCCTGTCCCTGCATTAGCAGCATCTGCTCATTACCCAGAACCCTCGCCTGCTTTATCTAATGCTCCAGGAAAAGCATTTTGATTTGATTCATTTCAGTTCGGTAACGTGCAACACAATTAGTGGTAAAATCAAACTGGAGCGCTGCCAGTGCTGACAATAGGAAACAAGGCAGAAGAAATATGAGGCCAGTGGGTTGGAATTCAAAAATCACAACTGTGGCTCGAGTTGCCAAGTCCCGTTGCCCCAGGTGTACATCCAGTGCCCCCACTGAGCGCTGGCACGGGCACAGGGAACTTCATTTGCTCCCCATCCATTTCTCCCTCCTCTCCCTGCAGCCTGCTCCTCTGAGCCTGGCACCGTCCCGTTCACCAGGAGCCACCAATCCTATTTTCCTTCGGGGCCATCGTGGAGTGACAACCCAGCTGGGACAGGGGCATCCCGGGAGGACAAACCCCTGTCCTCGCTGTGCCTCGGGAAGGGAGCTGAGGAGCAGAGCAGGGCAGGCTGTGCCTGTGCCTGTCAGCCCTTCCCTGGCGTGGGGAGAGCAGGGCAGGCCGTGCCTGTGCCTGTCAGCCTTTCCCTGGTGTGGGGAGAGCAGGGCAGGCTGTGCCTGTGCCTGTCAGCCCTTCCCTGGCATGGGGAGAGCAGGGCAGGCTGTGCCTGTGCCTGTCAGCCCTTCCCTGGCGTGGGGAGAGCAGGGCAGGCTGTGCCTGTGCCTGTCAGCCCTTCCCTGGCATGGGGAGAGCAGGGCAGGCTGTGCCTGTGCCTGTCAGCCCCTCTCTGGCGTGGGGAGAGCAGGGCAGGCTGTGCCTGTGCCTGTCAGCCCTTCCCTGGCGTGGGGAGAGCAGGGCAGGCTGTGCCTGTGCCTGTCAGCCCTTCCCTGGCGTGGGGAGAGCAGGGCAGGCCGTGCCTGTCAGCCCTTCCCTGGCGTGGGGAGAGCAGGGCAGGCTGTGCCTGTGCCTGTCAGCCCCTCTCTGGTGTGGGGAGAGCAGGGCAGGCTGTGCCTGTGCCTGTCAGCCCCTCTCTGGCGTGGGGAGAGCAGGGCAGGCTGTGCCTGTGCCTGTCAGCCCCTCTCTGGCGTGGGGAGAGCAGGGCAGGCTGTGCCTGTGCCTGTCAGCCCTTCCCTGGCGTGGGGAGAGCAGGGCAGGCTGTGCCTGTGCCTGTCAGCCCTTCCCTGGTGTGGGGAGAGCAGGGCAGGCTGTGCCTGTGCCTGTCAGCCCTTCCCTGGCGTGGGGAGAGCAGGGCAGGCTGTGCCTGTGCCTGTCAGCCCTTCCCTGGCGTGGGGAGAGCAGGGCAGGCTGTGCCTGTGCCTGTCAGCCCTTCCCTGGCATGGGGAGAGCAGGGCAGGCTGTGCCTGTGCCTGTCAGCCCCTCTCTGGCGTTTGGGAGAGCAGGGCAGGCTGTGCCTGCGCCTGTCAGCCCTTCCCTGGCGTGGGGAGTCAAGGCCAGGCTGTGCCTGTGCCTGTCAGCCCCTCTCTGGCGTGGGGAGCCAAGGCCAGGCTGTGCCTGTGCCTGTCAGCCCCTCTCTGGCGTGGGGAGCCAAGGCCAGCCCTGCGGGAGCGGGAGCAGCCGATGGGATCGGGACGAGCCAGGGATTCGCCAGGGAAGTCTAGACTGCCTGACAGCACCACCTCCAACACGAGCAGATGGTTTCTCTGGGTTAGTCAAACTTACAAACAAAGAGGAAAGGGAGCTGGAAAAGTACAACAAAGAACAATCAAACGCATTATCTTCAAAGGCGTCCGCTCCCTCCCCGAAATTTAAAATAACTCTCTCCACCAAACTGTAAATACGTGCTTTCGGCTTGCGGTTAGTAAACACTGCTAAAATGGGTCTTTTTATTTCCCTATTCCCATAGAAACTAATCTATTCTGACCAAGGCTTCTCAAATCAGAGTAACTGCCATATCACAGAGCCTATTAAAATTTCTACCCAAAAGAATAAAAGACGCTGAGCTTTATGCAAACTAGTTCAGTCACAGCACTGACAGCGAGGGATATGACAGGCAAAAAACCCAGACAAATTATTAGATTAGTCAGTGGGAAACTAGAAAACAAACAAAAGACCCTCCGCTAGCCATTGTTTGGCACAATGGAAAAAAAGCCAGCACTTAAACCTGTGTTATAATTTTCCTGTGACTCGAGTAAATAGTATTAATGACATCAGATTTGCTCTTGTCAGAAAATGTTGCCTATTAACAATTTTTACCCACAGGAAATCATCCTGGCGTGATCCAAGGTAGAAAAACAGCTAAGGATGTTGAGAATCTTAAAACACACAAAGCATTTAATTTACTTTTAAAATAAAAGTATGGATTAGGGATTTTGTTTGGATTATCCACCTTCTGTTTTGTTTCCACCACGTAGAAATGCCAGGATCAAAGACAGTACGTGTACAAAGCTCTCTAAACTTACAAATATTCTTTATTTATACCTAAGGAGACATTTTAAGTATCAAATGATACATTTTAAAGAAAGATGATGGGAGCTGAGTCCTGCCTGAGCCCCTCAGTTTAGGATCCCAGCCGGCTGGCACTGTCCAAACCTGACTTTTTTAATTGCTGTTCCCACATCCAGAAGACGTTGGTCTCTGGCTCTTGTTGTCCATTATAGAAACCCTCTAAGGATATTTAAAACAATGCACACAACCCAGATTTTATGAGGGTTTCACTAAATATCAGGTCAAAGCTTTCGTTTCTTTAAATCCAAGTATATAATAACAACCCAGCACTGCAAACCAACACTTCAGTGCATCCACACACCACGCCGAGAGCGAGAGGGACGAGGATTAATCAGACATCCAAGTTTACCAGCACCCCCATAACAAAGCTCCACAGCACCCCAAGGGAGTTTTTGGCCAGAGGAGAAGGCTGGTGGAAGAATATTTAATATTTTTATAGCAAAACAAGTTATTTGCTTAAGATAGCTTGGCTGGACTACAGCCTGGCACTCCAGCTTTGTGCAGCAGCTCCGGTAGGAATTAAAGCTCAGTTTTAATGGGTGCGATGTTCCAATGCCTCCTAATGCATTTAGGGTTATTGGCCAACTTTCTCACATAAAAGCAAGCGTGTGTGCGTGTGTGTGGATACACGGGATTACAGACACACAAAAAGCTGAGCACAGCTGCCTCATTTTTGTAAAGCCTTTTTTTTCTTTTTTTTTTTTTTTTTTTTTTCTCCTGTTGCTGTTGTTTTTAATAGGGAGGAGAGTCGTGGTCGCTCACCGTCCTCGTAGGCTGCCACGGCCAGGGAGCTGTTTATCCTCACAAAGGAGACGTGTGGCGGGGCTCCAGCCCCTCCAGGGCCCGCCACTGCTGCCAGCACGGGGGCTGTGTAGTCCCAGGTGCGGGTGTCCCACAGCCTCACCTCCCCTGAGGTGTACCTGCAAAACAAGGGCAAGGTCACCCCACGGCAGCACAAGGGAGGAAGGAACGAGAAAGGGTTCAAAACAGCACCCAGACCCATCCTCCCCCAGTCCCCTGTGCACAAAACCAGCAGCTTTGCCCATTTTAGTCCCATTTATTCAACTTGGTGCCACAGTCTATCAAGGCAAGCAGGTAAACTGAAACTGGAGCGACGAGGAATGGTGTGGCCAGCAGGAGCAGGGCACTGACTCCTCCCCTGTACTCAGCACTGCTGAGGCTGAACCTCGAGTGCTGGGTCCAGTTCTGGGATGGACACTGAGTGCTCTGTCCAGGTCTGGGATGGACATTGAGTGCTGGGTCCAGTTCTGGGATGGACATTGAGTGCTCTGTCCAGGTCTGGGATGGACATTGAGTGCTGGGTCCAGTTCTGGGATGGACACTGTGTCCAGTTCTGTCCCCTCAGTTCAGGATGGACATTGAGTGCTGGGTCCAGTTCTGGGATGGACATTGAGTGCTCTGTCCAGTTCTGGGATGGACACTGAGTGCTGTGTCCAGTTCTGGGATGGACACTGAGTACTGTGTCCAGTTCTGTCCCCTCAGTTCAGGATGGACACTGAGTGCTGTGTCCAGTTCTGTCCCCTCAGTTCAGGATGGACATTGAGTGCTGTGTCCAGGTCTGGGATGGACACTGAGTGCTGGGTCCAGTTCTGGGATGGACATTGAGTGCTCTGTCCAGTTCTGGGATGGACACTGAGTACTGTGTCCAGTTCTGTCCCCTCAGTTCAGGATGGACACTGAGTGCTGTGTCCAGGTCTGTCCCCTCAGTTCAGGATGGACATTGAGTGCTGTGTCCAGCTCTGGGTGTCTCAGTTCAGGATGGACATTGAGTGCTGTGTCCAGCTCTGGGATGGACATTGAGAGCAGGGCCCAGCTCTGTCCCTCAGTTCAGGATGGACACTGAGTGCTGTGTCCAGCTCTGTCCCCTCAGTTCAGGATGGACACTGAGTGCTGTGTCCAGCTCTGGGATGGACATTGAGAGCAGGGCCCAGCTCTGTCCCCTCAGTTCAGGATGGACACTGAGTGCTGTGTCCAGCTCTGTCCCCTCAGTTCAGGATGGACATTGAGTGCTGTGTCCAGCTCTGGCCCCTCAGTTTAGGAAGGATGTTGAGACTCTTGAATGCATCCAGAGAAGGGCAAACAAGGCTGGTGAGGGGCTTGGAACACAAGCCCTGTGAGGAACGGCTGAGGGAGCTGGGGTTGCTTATCCTGGAGAAAAGAAGGGTCAGAGGTGACCTTATCCCTCTTCACAACTCCCTGACAGGAAGCTGTAGCCAGGGAGGGTCGATCTCTTCTCCCAGGCAATCACTGACAGAATGAGAGGACACAGCCTCAAGCTGCACCAAGAGAAGTTTAGGTTAAACATCAGAAAAAAAAATCCTCACTGAAAGAGTGACTGGGCTCTGGAATTGTCTGCCCAGGGAGGTGGTGGAGTCAGAAATGTTTTAAAAAAGACTGGATGTAGCACTCAGTGCCATAGTTTAGTTGATGAGGAGCTGTTGGGTCACAGGTTGGACTCAGCGCTCTCAAAGGTCTTTCCCAACTTTTCATTCTGTGATTCTGTGACCTACATAACAGAGCTACCACTATCAATATTCACTTTGCAACTAGCACACAAGGAGAGCCAGGCTCAAAAGGAAAAAGGAAATCAGGAACAAGTCTAAATTACATCGTGGCAAAAATTCAGACTGGTTCCTTTCAGTCTTTCAAGACTGGTGGTTGTGTTAAACATTTATCTGTGTCCATACAGGCACCCACCCAACCTACTGCTCTTTATAGGAAGAAATTTCTTTTTATAGAAGAAATTTCCTGATGTCTCAACAGATCAATTTACTTACATCTCTGAAGACTAATTAATTAATTAATTAGACTAAGTGTTGTCTTTAGAATTAAGGCAGTGGTTCCTTTTTTGCAGCAGGCTCACTAAAATATCACTAAGACTGTAGTTTAACAGCCTGTCAATGAGGAAATAAAGAAACAGAACTGAACTTTTCAGATAATATTGACTACATCATTGAATGAAAGTTTTTACACAGCAAACAATGGATAAACTGCTCTGGGCCATCTATGCCCACACAAGAGACTTTAAAAGGCAAAAAAAATGACAGAAAAAGCAGAGAGGCTTCTACAACTGGTCAAAGACCACAGTTCAATAATTATTTAGGGCCAGTTTTGACAAAACTGTGATAATTAACACTGTCAGATGTCCTCCTCTGGCAAAGCTGACACTTGGATTCTTTTGGAAAATCAAAGCTGCTTCCTGCTCTGTCATCTTTGTTGTTACATCCTGATTTTGGGGGGAGAAGTATTATGTAAGAATGATTCTTACAAGCCTCAGAGGTCTGGTAGTTGGGAATCTGGCTGTGCTTATGAGGAAAAAGCCAGTTAATTACACAGAAAAAGCAGGAAAGGAAGGTTTAGGAGATGTGGGAGCTGCACTCAGGTTTTCCAGTTCTCTGGAAATGCAGCGCCATGCCCAGGGCTCCTGGTACTGGGAGCAGATCATTCCCAACATGTCCTGGTGAAAAGGCTACAATTTACAGAAGGAATTAAAGTGCCCAGGGGGGTGCTGAAATCTGTCAGGCAGAGAGAGATGCACATTAATTCCCTGCACTGATCAGGAAGAGAGGGAACGTGTCCTTGTCACCTGCCTCCTCTGCTGTGCCTTACAGGGAAATGAGAGAACAGGGTGGGACACTTCTCCCTTACCCTCCCTCTGCAAAAGAAACCCAAACCCCCTCTGAATCCTGCTTTCATTTCCAATTGACAGCAGCACAATTTAAGAAGAACAGACCAAGAAAGAAGCTTCCCCAAAGCAAAATGTTTCACGTTGGATTGGACACAGAGCGTGGATCAGGTCACAACAAATCTCTTCAGCTTGCAAAACCAGAAAGGGCTCATTTTGCTTCAAAATCTGGAGATAAACCACAACAGGACAGGTGACTGCACAGAGCTGCTGCAGTCCCCTTCAACAAGAGGCACACACTGTTTTGGAAACATTTTAATTTTGAGCTGATCTTTGTTTCCTTATGTTAGGGTTGGTTGGGGTCATGTTTTCGAGCTTCTCCTGACTGCCAAGAGCAGCAAATTCCTCCCAAGGGAAGCCAAAATTCTCTTGTCACTGAAAAGTGAGTTTCAGGGGAGACATAAAACACTGGTAGACTGGACAGAACTCAGTGACATAATATTTGTTTTTGTCTCTAAATAAACAAGGAAGAACAGCATCTCCTCCTAGTGTAGCTCTCACACAGTCCAGGCTGGAGACGTAAAAAGAAAGACAGAGATGGAGAAAATGGCAGAAGAGGAGAGACCCAAGGCAGGATAATTCTCAGGGCACACTGCATCTCTTTTCCCTACCCAGCCTGGAACTCAAGGGATCCACCAAAAACAACAATGCAGTGACTGCAATCCTGGAATTAAAGCTCCAACATCACAGGACCTCAATAAATCCTTACATTAATTTTACCTCAGAATTCAATCAAGTCAAAATTTAGTTTGTTCCATTCTTAGTTCACAAAGAACCACCTGAACCGCCTCTAAGCCAAGCACAAACTGGAGCAGCACCACCAAACACTTCTGGCCATTGGTTTGAAATCGATTTGACATGAATTCTGATGTGTCAGTGGTGGGCAGGAGCTGCATCAGCTCACCCTGCAGCCTCCTCCTCCACTCCCTGGTGGATCAGGTCATGCTGGAGAGCTCCCACTCCTGTGCCATGGTGCTTGTTGGAACCCTGGGCACTGAGAATTCCAGACTTTCTGTGCTGACAGGCACTGACCCCCAAGAAAACACTACATTCAACCTGAGGCCATGGAAAAGCTTCCAAAATTGAGTGACAGCACTGGGATTGTGGGTGTGGAGTTTGGATAGAAGTGTGTGATATCATAGGGTGGAAAACTTAAAGAATTAAGGGTTTAGAATATGGTAATATACATATAAAGCAAGATGGAGGGTTTAGGGCATAGGTCAGGCCTTCTTTTTCACCTTCTTCCTCATGGGTTTGGGTGGTATCTTGTAACTGGATAGAAAAATCTGCATGGCGGGCCAGGGGTGGTTGGTTATTGGGTAAAAAGTAAACATAATTTAGGTGTCATTTCTCTATTGGACAGTTTATTCTTAAAAGACCTTGTAAAGAGCTAGAGACAGAGCCATTTTTCACTTTGTTAGCTAGAACTCACAGCTTGAGAGACTGTACTATAGGTAAGAATTAATAAACATTTGAGCCCAAACACAAAACAACGTCCCTCGAGCATTTAATCCCAGCTCTAACAGAAAAGATAAAAACCCACAGGTGCTCTCCCAGCCCTTGGCACGACCTGCAGGACACCAGAGTTTGTCCAGTTGTGCCCAGTGGGCTGTGACAGTGCTCAACAATCCCTGAGAGCATCCTGGCCGTGGTGCTCCCTGCAGTGACAGACACCAGGGAGACTCCACGTGCCAGGAGAACCCTGCAAGAGCCCACCAAACCTCCCCCGCGGCCGTGCAGAAATCCCAGCAGTGCCAGCACAGGAGAGGGTGCTCAGGAAGCCTCCTAAGGCTGCCTGTACCCCTTCTCCCCTATTTCTCACCATTCCCATCCTTCCCAGTGCAGTCTCATGCAGCAAAGCTGAAGGATTGGGAGAGATGTTCCACAAGACTGTGGTGGGAAAACGAGAGGAGCTCCAGGTCTGGCCAGGGAACTGGGGAAATGGGAGACATAAACCAGCTCCTCCACTGCCCATTTCCAGTGTGCACTGGGCCTGCACCAGGACGGAACTGGAAGAGTTTCAAACACAGATGAATCCAATTCAGAAGGGAAAAAAAAAAAAAAAAAAAGCTGTTGTAAAGAGCACCACACTTTCAATTTGTAGCCACAACAACAGGCTTTTAAACTATTAAAGCACTGCCTCGCTGTAAAAAAATATAAAAAGGCTGCTTTATTGCAGATAATTGGCAAATCTGCCCTATCAATAGAGATGGCTGGAGAGAGGAACACACTCCATTATTTCTAGATAATTTCAAGATTTCTATTCATTTCCCACCACAACTTTTACATTTCACCCTGAAAATTTCATTTGGAACACTCAATGAAATACCCCAAGATGCAAGTCCCGCCCAAGAACGAGCCCAGCACTCCAAACCCACTGTCAGGGATTTCTATTTTTATTACCAAGATGGCAATGAAATGCCCGCCTAGCTTTCTGCTGGAGTGAAAAAACACCCAAACCAACTCAACCCTCCCTTCCTGTTTAATACAACGATCACATCCTATTTGCTCTGACACCAAGAGCATTCAGCTGCTGCTGTTCTCCCCTGATGGGTGCCATGAGCTGATTATTGCAGTGGCAGGTAAATACTCCAACACCTGATACCACTTGCACTGAGCAGACCAAACCACCCAACCCCAAACCCTAAAACAACCCACATTAGAGACCACACCTGCTTCATTTCATTTAGAAAGGCTGTCCAAAGTCTCGCTCTCCTGAGCAGAACAGGGAGCAACAAGCAGCCTGTTGCTCACAAGGCCAATCTGCCCCTCTCCTGAGACCCCTTCCCTGATTCCTGCCATCCATACCACACCTGGCTCCCAGCTCTCCCTACTCACAGACACATTTTTCCTTCTCTGATGTTCAACAGGGTCTCTCCAGCCAAGTAACTCAGCTCCTTTGATGGACTCACATTCCACTCTGCCCTTGTTTTTGGAATATTTCAGTATAGACACATGAGAAGCAGCAGCAGGAGAAGAGACAAGCTGTATCTTTCTAAATATACTTCTCCTCAACCAGCCAGATTCTCATTTCTGAGATTCTCCTCAATTCTGGCCAGATTTGGATCTAGCTGTAAAAATTAGCCTGGAGATTCAGCTTAAGCTTTACAGAGATGCATCAAAGCCTTGCTGAAATGGAGCAACAATAGGTGGAATGCATATGACAGAAAAATTGGGGGAAATTAAATTCGTATACAATAAAAACACCTAGTCACTAACCAAAAGCATTGTGACTACCTTTTACTGGCAGTAATGCCCCAATGAGATGAACATTATGCTCGTGCCCTCTCCCATGAGTGAAAGCAGAAGGAGCTGGGGTTAAAAGCTGCTGCTGCCCCACGATGAATGTCTGGGAAGCAGGTGGTGGAGAGCAGAGCACATGTGGGAGGAAGCAGAGCTGGAGGCTGGGCACAGTTCTAATGAAGTGGTGCTGAAGAGGCAGACGATTTCATAAGGAGAAAAACATCAGGAAACTGGTCAAAACACAGAATCTCATCTGAAAAAGCTCCACTGTGCTGCATAGCAATAGCCAGAACAAATTTGGGGAAGAGGGGGAGGGGGAGGCTGATCTCTCTCCAGAGCCCCAGATGTCTTTATGGTTGCCTAATGACAATTATACTCAACCAATTAAGACACTGCTATCACAGTTGCATTGTTAGTAAGCCTTTGGCCCTGAGTGTTGATGGCTGTCTAATTAGTGTTTGTGCAAAGTACAACTGCAACTAATATATAAACTGACAAATACACAAAAGAAAAACTGTTAACAGGAACATTTTCCAAACAGTTGAGACTCCGCTCATTCAGTCCATGGCAGCAGCAAAGACAAACTGCTTTCCTTCATGGCTGGGGTACTGCTGGCACTGCAGAATTCCAATTCCAAGCACAGGGTCAACAAGACCCTTGCTGGGTTTCTGTTCAGTCAGGTTGCTGGTGCCACTGGCTTTTGGTGCTGCCTCAAGCACACCCCTCCAGGGCAAGGCTCGCTGCACCAAATCGGGCTGATCACCAAAGACTTCTGATAAAACACACCAGAAACCAGTTTACATTTTCCATATTTTCTCTAAAGAGTGCGTAGCAAGGAAAAGGAAGGAGAAAGAACCCCCTTTGTTTCACAGTCAGGTCTGATTTCCAGAAGGCAAAGTCTGTTCGGTTTCCAGATACCTGCGGTGATCAACAAACCAAAAAAAAAAAAAAAAAAAATCCCAACAACTTTGTTTCAGGCAAGCAGTGACCATCTGTTAATACTCAAAAGATTATGAAGTCCTTACAATGTCAGTGCATTTTATTGAAGTCAGTAGGAATTTTGCTGCAGTAACAGTCTCTGTTTAAATGGACGCCTGTTGATAAGCAAGTAAAATAATGAGTATTTTGCATTGTCTTGCTCCAACAAGCACCTCAGAGCTTTCATCCTTATTCCACCAAAAGCAACTCTCCAGTCCTTCATGTGTTTAATTAAGGTATCAGCCAGTGTCCCCCTCAGCAGGCTCAAGAATAAGGCCCAATTAAAGATGCAAACCCAAGCCCGAACGCCTTCAAGCTGGTTCAAATTGCTCCTGAGCTTCATCTCCTGTCCAAGGCTCACGTGAGACAGCGCTAACTCAACGTCCAATTTCAAAACACCTCCTCATCAGAGCCACGGCATGTTGGGAGGCACCTCAATCACAATTAAAAATACCGGAATTAAAGGGATTCTAGCACCTTGTTTGTACTCCTCTGAAGTGAGGGATGAAGGATGGACTGCTCAGAAACATCCACCACAGGCTGAGGTGCCTCAAAGGCTGGAAGAGGTAAAAGTTCCCAATTCTCCCAGGTATTTGGATACATCGATTTTGCCAACTCTAACCAACAGGTAGCTTGGATTCCTTAAGGAAAGGATTCAGGAAAAAGTAATAGTAGCAGAAAAGAGCTACTTCACATGGCAAAAAAAGAATATAAATAGAACACAATGGCCAAAAATAAAACACAAATGGAACAGGGAAGAGAAAATTTTCTATTGCATAGCAGAAAACTACACCATAAAACACAAGGAAAAACAGATGGGGGTAAACTGAAACCAAAGTTTGAAACAATCCTAATGCTGGTAGAGAATGTAGAGTAGAAAATTAATCTCCCTAATTTCATCCAAATGTTCTTTTGGGTTGCTTGATATACAAGTGTAGCTATGAAAAATGTGACTAATGTGTCCCAAAATGGATCTGGAAGCACTTTTAGATTTAGCATGTAGCTAGAAATCCATTCTGAGCATCCTCATGATCAGTTCCCAAACTCTTCTGCTTCCCAATTTACCAACCCGACTTCCCAATTTACCAACCCACGGCCATCTGTGGATCCCTCACAGAAACGGAGCTGCAGAGAGCTTCTACCTTCATTTTTAGGGCCTTATTTAGGAAATTATCCCTCGAGAAAGTGGGTTAAGCTGCTGGAGTGTGTAGTTCTGCAGCTTAGCGCTGTTATCTGTAACAAAATTAACATTTCACCATCCTCACTGCTTCTGCCTCACCTTCTATATTAAGTGCATGCAAATGTCATACCAAGGGAACAGAAACAAGCCAAAGGGTTGTATTGTAAGGAAAACATTTTAATGAATATTTATAAAAGCAGCAATTAGAAAAAGCCAAACTGTTTCTAGTAATTTGATTTTTAAGGCAAAAAAAATCTCCCATCCCTTAGCTCAAGGTTCCAGTGGCTTGCATCAGCCTAGGCCCATTAATTAAAGCAGCTGCTCTACCAAGGAAACAAATTACTGTGCCTGCAGGAGAAAAGAAATTATCTTTTCCATAAGAATTCAGGAGGAATTATGATGCAATCTGGGAAGGCTCTGCTCCATCAGCCCCATCGTGTCACAAAGGACAAACCACAGGTAAAACAATGGCTCCAGTTGCAGACAGAGGTGAGGAAACACCATGTGAGGATGCTGGAAATTGATCTGTTCGCTCATTGGAAGGAACTCAAACTGCAACACGCTGCAAGCAGCAGAGAGGAGAGGCATCACCCGAACTCCAGGCACTGATGGCGACAGCCCAAAGAGGAAAAATGAAATCTTTAAGAAGTTCAGTAGAAAGAAGGATGCGTTTGTCTGGCCTTAGTAGAAAACCAAGATTTACAAGCTCAAAACGACTGCCTGTGCCTGAGAACACTGAAGGCATCACTGAGCACATCCCTGCAGCAGCAAAACCCATAGGTAAACCTAGAGCTCCAGGGCCAGGCAGGCTGGAAAAACAGCTTCCACAAAGAGTCACGTGTGGCTTCTACTCTTGGTTTCACCTGCAAGGCTTTTTTCAGGAGCTGACAGAAAAGCCAACCTGGCTGTCACTGTCACCACCTTACCTAAGCCCCTGGTCATCTGTCACCCGACCCCTCTGAACTCCTGATGTCATTCCCATGCTCAGCCTCCCCAGGGTGACTCACTGCAAAACAGGAGCCCTGACACAGCTCCTTAACAAAGACGAGAATGAGTGAAGAGAGCACAAAGGGTCTGGGGAAGGTTGAAGAAAAAAGCAATTATTTTCACCTTCTGCTTTGTTTGACATCTTGGCTCGAAGTCACTGGGAGAGGAGGGAGAAACCTATGAAAGTTGTGCCATCACATAAGTGAAATTTAGGCAATTAAACAAGGCGGGGATTTATTGAGGCTGTTTCAAGGCTTCAGTTTGTTAACTTTGATTCATTTTCATTACTAATTAATATTTTGGTTTCCTCAGGTCTGCACACTGAATTAAGATGCAAGAGCTAATAATAAATACCT